>NC_057801.1:429271688-429571688 GCF_018294505.1 Triticum aestivum
TTCTTTAAAGGAAATTGGAATCTAATGTTCCCTTCCTTCATATCAATAATCGCACCAATCGTTCTAAGGAAAGGTCTACCAAGAATAATAGGGCAAGAAAGATTGCAATCTATATCAAGAACGATAAAATCTACGGGCACCAAATTTCTATTTGCAACAATAAGAATATCATTGATCCTTCCCATAGGCTTTTTAATGGTGGAATCCGCAAGGTGCAAATTTAAAGAGCAATCATCAAGATCATGGAAACCTAGAATATCACATAAAGTTTTTGGAATCGTGGAAACACTAGCACCCAAATCACACAAAGCAAAACACTCATAATCTTTAATTCTAATCTTTATAGTAGGTTCCCACTCATCATTAAGTTTTCTAGGTATAGAAACTTCCAAATTCAGTTTTTCATCATAAGATTGCAACAAGGCATCAACGATATGTTTGGTAAAAGCTTTATTTTGACTGTAAGCATGAGGAGAATTAACAACGGATTGCAACAAGGAAATACAACATTTTAAAGAGCAATTATCATAATAAAATTCCTTGAAATCCAAGATAGTAGCTTCAATATTAGAAGTTGAAGATTCTCCAATCTCTCTTTTACCAAATTTAACATCACGATCTAAAGATTCCGAATTTTTGGGATGCCTTCTAGGCAAAGTTGATTCATCATCACTCCCATAATCATCAAAATTAATATTGCAAAACATAGATCTAATCGAAGACGCACCAATAACTTTAAGATCCTCATCATTATTTTCATGGAGACTAGAAGAACACGCTTTTATAAAGCTTTCTTTTTTAGCACGCAATCTAGCGGTTATTTCCTTGCACTCGTCAATGGAGATTCTCATTACTTTGAGAGACTCATTGATATCATGCTTAGGAGAAGAAGATCCAAGTTTAAGAGAATTAACATCAAGCGAAAGTCTATCAACGTTCCTAGCCAAATCATCAACTTTAAGCAATTTTTCTTCAAGCAAGGCATTAAAATTCTTTTGAGAAATCATAAATTCTTTCACACTATTCTCAAAATCAGAGGGCATCTTATTAAAATTACCATAAGAATTATTGTAGGAATTACCATAACTATTAGAGGGATTACTAGGGAACGGTCTAGCATTAAAATTTCCTCTATAAGCATTGTTTCCAAAACTATTCCTACCAACAAAATTCACATCCATACATTCATTATTATTCTCAATCAAGGAAGACAAAGGCATATCATTGGGATCAAGAGGAGTACTTTTAGTAGCAAACATCTTCATAAGTTCATCCATCTTTCCACTCAAAACATTGATTTCTTCTATAGCATGCACTTTTTTACTAGAAAATCTTTCAGTGTGCCATTGAGAATAATTAGCCATAATATTATCAAGAAATTTTGTAGCATCTCCTAACGTAATTTCCATAAACGTGCCTCCCGCGGCCGAATCTAAGAGATTTCTAGAGGCAAAGTTCAAACCGACATAAAAAATTTGTATGATCATCCATAAATTCAAACCATGAGTAGGGCAATTACGAAGCATCAATTTCATTTTTTCCCAAGATTGGGCAACATGCTCATGATCAAGTTGTTTAAAATTCATAATATCGTTCCTAAGAGTGATGATCTTAGCGGGAGGAAAATACTTAGAGATAAAAGCATCTTTGCACTTGTTCCAAGAATCAATACTATTTTTGGGCAAAGACGAAAACCAAATTTTAGCATGATCTCTAAGTGAAAACGGAAATAACTTCAATTTGACAATATTGTTATCCGTATCTTTCTTCTTTTGCATATCACACAAATCAACAAAATTGTTTAGATGAGTAGCGGCATCTTCACTAGGAAGGCCGGCGAATTGATCTTTCATTACAAGATTCAGCAAAGCAGCATTGATTTCACAAGACTCAACATCATTAAGAGGAGCAATCGGAGTACTAAGGAAATCATTATTATTGGTGTTCGAGAAGTCACACAACTTGGTATTATCTTGTGACATGGCAACAAGTAATCTAACACACAAGCAAACAGAAAAACGGCAAGCGAAAAGAGAGGAGGAGATTGGGAGAGAGAGGGCGAATAAAACGGCAAGGGTGAAGTGGGGAAGAGGAAAACGAGAGGCAAATAATGTAAATGCGAGGGAGATGGGTTTGTGATGGGTACTTGGTATGTCTTGACTTGAGCGAAGACCTCCCCGGCAACGGCGCCAGAAATCCTTCTTGCTACGTCTTGAGCTAGTATTGGTTTTCCCCGAAGAGGAGAGGGTGATGCAGCAAAGTGTAGCGTAAGTATTTCCCTTAGTTTTGAGAACCAAGGTATCAATCCAGTAGGAGGCTCCTCAAAAGTCCCACGCACCTACACAAACAAACTGAGAACTCGCAACCAACGCAATAAAGGGGTTGTCAATCCCTTCACGGTCACTTACGAAAGTGAGATCTGATAAAGAGATAATAATATTTTTGGTATTTTGTGATATAGATGTAGAAAAGTAAAGATGCAAATAAAAGTAGATTGAAAGCAAATATGATAAGAGATAGACCCGGGGGGCATAGGTTTCACTAGAGGCTTCTCTCGAGAGCATAAGTATTACGGTGGGTGAACAAATTACTGTCGAGCAATTGATAGAAAAGCGAATAATTATGACGTTATCTAGGCATGATCATGTACATAGGCATCACGTCCATAACAAGTAGACTGACTCCTGCCTGCATCTTCTACTATTACTCCACACATCGACCGACTCCTGCCTGCATCTAGAGTATTAAGTTCATAAGAACAGAGTAATGCCTTAAGCAAGATGACATGATGTAGAGGGATAAACATATGCAATACGATATAAACCCCATCCTGTTATCCTCGATGGCAACAATACAATACGTGTCTTGCAACCCTTTCTGTCACTGGGTAAGATCACCGCAAGATTGAACCCAAAGCTAAACACTTCTCCCGCAAGAAAGATCAATCTAGTAGGCCAAACCAAACTGATAATTCGAAGAGACTTGTAAAGATAACTCAATCATACATAAAAGAATTCAGAGAAGATTCCAATATTATTCATAGATAAACTTGATCATAAACCCACAATTCATCGGATCTCAACAAACACACCGCAAAAAGAGATTACATCGAATAGATCTCCACAAGAGAGGGGGAGAACATTGTATTGAGATCCAAAAAGAGAGAAGAAGCCATCTAGCTAATAACTATGGACCCGTAGGTCTGTGGTAAACTACTAACAACTCATCGGAGAGGCTATGGTGTTGATGTAGAAGCCCTCCGTGGTTGATTCCCCCTCCGACAGAGTGCCGGCGAAGGCTCCAAGATGGGATCTCGCGGATACAGAAGGTTATGGAGGTGGAAATTGTGTTTCGTGGTGCTCCTGGATGTTTTCGGGGTCCGTGGACATATATAGGAGGAAGAAGTACGTCGGTGGACGCCCGAGGGGCCCACGAGACAGGGGGCGCGCCCTCCTATCTCGTGGGGCCCTCGGAGCTTTCTTGACTTGCACTCCAGGCTCTCTGGATCAGATTTGTTCCAAAAATAACGCTCTCGAAGGTTTCATTCCGTTTGGACTTCGTTTGATATTCCTTTTCTTCGAAATACTGAAATAGGCAAAAAAACAGCAATATGGGTTGGGCATCCGGTTAGTAGGTTAGTCCCAAAAATGATATAAATGTGTAGAATAAAGCCCATAAACATCCAAAAGGGGTAATATAATAGCATGGAACAATCAAAAATTATAGATACGTTGGAGACGTATCACTATGTCACAAGTGCAACACACACTCCATCCCGGTCCGCAAGGACGACAAGGTGTCGACTGAACACATAGTCAGAGCTACGTCACAAGTACAACATACGCTCCATCCCGATCCACAAGGATGACGAGGTGTCGACTGAACACATCGTCAGAGTTGCGTCACAAGTACAACGTACGCTCCACCTTGATTCACAAGCACGACGAGGTGTCGATCGATCATGTCGTCCGAGCCACTCGACGAAGAGTGGAACGGTCAAGTTCCACTCGGAATCAAAAAAACACCCGAAAGCGATAAAGGCAAAGCCATCATATTCAAAGTAAACCAAGTTCAGATAAATCCCACAAAAGTTCAGAACCACAGCGGGTAGAAGTACTCAGGCATCAGGCCTGAAAGAGTTTAATGGTTACAAAACCACTCGGCATTCCGAGGCAAATAAAGGTGGGGCATAATGTTTGTTCACTCGGCGGGAGGAGGACTTGCTGGCTCAACGAAGCTGTCAAGGTTGATACTGTCTGTGATACAATTGGCGGCATCGATGAAGGTGTCCATGAAGGACTGGAAGTTGAGCTTCTTGGTGTTGGCAACCTTGAGAGCCGCCAGCTTGTCTTCTCTGACATCCTTGCAGTGGACTCGGACCAACGACAAAGCAACATCGGCGCCACCGCGAGCAGACGACTTCTTCCACTCTTGCAGTCGACCAGGGATTTCATTCAGTCGAGTCATCAGAGACTCGAGATCGTTCTGGAGTTCTGCTCGGGGCCAGAGTTTAGTGTCAATCCACGACATCGCCACTTTAAGACGAGCAAGATAATCCATAGCACTGTCCAGTCGAGACTCCAATTGCGGCACGTTCATCGCAACATCATCTTTGACAGGAGAGTTTATGGGGTAAAGACATGTCCCAATCCGCCCGGTCTCTGCTTCAAACTCTTGAGAGAGTTCTGCATAGTCGGAAAAGCGATGAATCGACAGTTAAATAATGAGTCGACAATGGCAAATCAGTCTGATGAGAGGAAGTACCTTCAAGCTTCAGGACTAGTTTCTCAGCAAGTCGTCCCAGATAAGCCTCCAGTTTGCCCTTCTTCGTCGTGAGACTTCCAACCTTGTCATTCAAGGCATCCTTGTCCTTCTTCAGCCTTGCAACCTCCTTGTTGGCTTCAGCAACAACATTGTTCAACTTGGAGTTCTCCTCTTCCAACTTATTGAATGAGGCCAGCTTCTTATCAGCAAGTGATGTTTTCTCCCGCGTCTCCTTTTGTGCTGCGGCAAGGTCTTGATCCTTCTTATCCAAAGCTTGATTCATTTTATCTAAAGAAATAACATTCTTTAGACGAGCTTGGAGTTGACGGTTTTCACCACGCACATCTATCTGAGTGGAGTCACTCGGTTCAAGGGACTAAAAAAAGTCATAAGGTGGACAGACGACGAATAATTACCTCCCATGGTAGCTTCTTCTTCCTAGGCTTTCTGGAGATTATTCTTGGCCAGCTCCAAGTCGAAGTTGAGGCTGATCTGCTTCTTCTCCAATTCAGCAAATTGGGCCCCAAGATCACAAGATTTCTATGGTCAGCAAATAAGATATGTCAGTCGATAGAATCAAAGGTCAATCACAGCGAAAATTGCTCAAAGACTACCGCCGAATCAAACATTCAACAGTAGTCTCGGGGACTACACCCAGTGGGTGCACTTAGCGTGCCCCCACTGGTACGGTTTTCCACTCAACATGGTCTTCCCAGCATGAGTATGCAAAAAAAAGATTCTCAGACCCCAGTCGACTACCAGCAGTCGACCGCGGTCTCGGGGACTGATACGTCCATTTTGCATCATGCTTTTATATCGATATTTATTGCATTATGGGCTGTTATTACACGTTATGTCATACTACTTATGCCTATTCTCTCTTATTTTACAAGGTTTAGATGAAGAGGGAGAATGCCGACAGCTGGAATTCTAGGCTGGAAAAGGAGCAAATATTAGAGACCTATTCTGCACAGCTCCAAAAGTCCTGAAACTTCACGGAGGTAGTTTTTGGAATTAATAAAAAATAATGGCAAAAGAATCAACCAGAGGGGGGCCACCCACCATCCACGAGGGTGGGAGGCGCGCCCTACCCCCCTGGGCGCGCCCCCTGCCTCGTGGGCCCCGTGGCAGGCCTCCGGTGCCCATCTTCTGCTATATGAAGTCTTTTACCCTGGAAAAAATCATGAGCAAGCTTTCGGGACGAAACATCCCCGACACGAGGCGGAACCTTGGCGGAACCAATCTAGGGCTCCAGTGGAGCTGTTCTGCCGGGGAAACATCCCTATGAGAGGGGGAAATCGTCACCATCGTCATCACCATCGATCCTCTCATCGGGAGGGGGTCAATCTCCATCAACATCTTCACCAGCACCATCTCCTCTCAAACCCTAGTTCATCTCTTGTATCCGATCTTTGTCTCAAAGCCTCAGATTGGTACCTGTGGGTTGCTAGTAGTGTTGATTACTCCTTGTAGTCGATGCTAGTTGGTTTATTCAATGGAAGATCATATGTTCAGATCCTATATGCATATTAATACCCCTCTGATTATGAACATGATTTTGATTTGTGACTAGTTACGTTTGTTCCTGAGGACATGGGAGAAGTCTTGTTATAAGTAGTCATGTGAATTTGGTATTTGTTCGATATTTTGATGAGATGTATGTTGTCTTTCCTCTAGCGGTGTTATGTTAACGTCGACTACACGAGACTTCACCATTGTTTGGGCCTAGAGGAAGTCATTGGGAAGTAATAAGTACATGATGGGTTGCTAGAGTGATAGAAGCTTAAACCCTAGTTTATGCGTTGCTTCGTAAGGGGCTGATTTGGATCCATATGTTTCATGCTATGGTTAGGTTTACCTTAATTCTTCTTTCGTAGTTGCGGATGCTTGCAAGAGTAGTTAATCATAAGTGGGATGCTTGTCCAAGGAAGGGCAGCACCCAAGCACCGGTCCACCCACATATCAGATTATCAAAGTAACGAACGCGAATCATATGAGCTTGATGAAAACTAGCTTGACGATAATTCCCATGTGTCATCGGGAGCGTTTTCCTTCATATAAGAATTTGTCTAGGCTTGTCCTTTGCTACAAAAAGGATTGGGCCACCTTGTTGCACCTTATTTACTTTTGTTACTTGTTACCCATTACGAATTACCTTATCACAAAACTATCTGTTACTTATAATTTTAGTGCTTGCAGAGAATACCTTACTGAAAACCGCTTGTCATTTCCTTCTGCTCCTTGTTGGGTTCGACGCTCTTACTTATCGAAAGGACTACGATAGATCCCCTACACTTGTGGGTCATCAGGGACTACACCCAGTGGGTGCACTTTGCGTGCCCCCACTGGTCTGGATTCCACTCGGATCAAGTTATTCAACCGAGTGAGAGAACAATGAAGTGACATTCGAGGAAGACCCCCGCCGAATCAAACATCCGATGGCGGTCTAGGGGACTACACCCAGTGGGTGCACTTTGCGTGCCCACACTGGTTCAGAGATACACTCGACTCGACTTGGTCGACTCAAGTACAAGAGCTATTCAACACTAAGTCAAAACACCCAGTGGGTGATTGGATGCAAAATGCAGACTCATGACAGATGCACATAAAGGTTCCAAAACGCTCATCCAGGGACATCTTACAGACAGTAAAGCAGCAGCTACAACTACCACATCATAGCAGGGAAAAAGTCAAATTGAGAGATCAGCCAGAAATCCAACTAACCTTGACATTAACGTGCAGAGCAGAACTGGCGTTGTAGGCAGCCTGACTATCCTTGTGCACCACCTTCATCTGCTCCCTCATAAGGTTTGCTTGGAGTAGAGCCTCTCTGGCGGCAGCCGCCGGGTCATCTGGAGTGCGATGCGCAGCAAAGAGCAATGATGGTGGTACGGTCGGAGCAATCACAGGATCTGAAGCATGGAGTTGTGAGGGCGCGGCATAGACTTGAGAAGTCGACGCCGAGGGAAGGTCAGTCGACAGTGGATTGGCAAAAGAAACATTGGCCCGAGCCGGATCTCCGGATCATTGGACCACCATCTCCAGTGCTGATGTCGACTGAGGCCCGCGACCATCCTCCTGCTTGAAGCCATGCCCCTCCTTCCTGTGTCTTTCAGAGGCACTTCTTCATCGTCGTCTGGAAGCTCAATGACGTCCCGTGGAGCTACAACAAAATGCAACCATAAGGGCACAATCGACAGATAATCCAGTCGACAAAACGAGTTCAAGATTGCAAGAGCGTACCAGCTTTGGAAGTAGCTGTGTTATCAGTCTCTTCATCATCTTGGGCCTTGTCAATATCCATAGAGGTCCCGGAAGTTGCAGCACTAGAAAGTTCATAATCCACTCGGTCAGCGCAGGAGTACGATTCAGTAGGAAAACACAGAAAGGCAGAACAATCACGCAGAAGCAACAGGAATGTCCATCTTGATCTTGGGCAAGGTCTTCCGACACTTTGAAGGGGCAACCTTGGGCTGCCTGGCTACCTTCTCTGACGGCTCCGGAGTCGAAGTCCGAGTGCGCTTATGCACTTGCGTGCTCGGAGCCATAGCTTTGTTACGCCCGCCCGCTGGATCATGGAACTGCTTGGATCGATGCTTTGTGCAAGGTGGTGAGTTGACCTCCTCCTCTTCATTGTCCAACTCATTACTCTCTTCCTCATCGTCATCATCAGGGGATTGCCAGTCGCCGCTCTCTTTTGCACTATCCACTCCCTCCTGGACTTTCTCCTGGGCTTGTTCCCCGTTCAACATCAAATACATCTCAGTATAAACTTGCAAGGCAAGAAGTCAATCAAACATCAGTCGGATTCAGAGATAGTTGCAAAACAGAATGAAGTACACTCGGTAACAAGGATCAGACCTTGTCCGACTGGTTGTCGGCGTCGAATGGGTCGACTCTCCTGCCCCCCCGGGGGTTATCTTTGTTTCTGATAATGCTCTTCAGCCACAGGGCCACCCTCTCATCCGGAACCTCCTCTGGGTGGACCCGAGCGGTGTCATTGGAGCACGAGTACATCCACATCGAGTGGTCACGGGCTTGGAGCGGCTAGATGCGTCGACTGAAAAACACCTCCAATAAATCCATGCCAGTTACACCATGACAGACCAACTGGACTACCCTCTCGACCAAAATGTTCGTCTCTACTTTCTCCGCTGCGGTCACGGTCAGTGAAGAAGGTTGCTGGGCTCGATCTAGGGTAAAGGGAGGAAGACCGGTCGACTGATTGGGGGTCGCAATGTCCTGGCAGTAGAACCAGGTCGACTGCCAGCCCCTAACCGACTCGGGAAGTGTCATGGGAGGAAAACTGCTCCTCTTCCTCATCTGGATCCCTAAACCCCCGCACATCTGGATCACATGCGTCCTCTCTTCACTCGGATTTGCCTTTTTCAAGGTCTGGGAGCGGACTGTGAAAATGTGTTTGACCCAGGAAGTTTTCACACATAGACACGAACGCAGCAAGATACGTGATGGCATTGGGAGAGCAGTGGTGAAGCTGAGCAGCGAAAAAGTTCAGAAACCCCCCGAAGAAAGGATGCGTAGGAATGGAGAAGCCACATTCGACATGTGTAGCAAGAAGGACACACTCACCCGACCGCGGCTGAGGTTCCATCTCACCCCCGACAGCCTCGCAGCCCCGGTGGCGATCAAACCCGTGGCGGCCAGTTCTTCCAGATCCTCTGGCCGGAGCGTAGATCAGATCTAGTCTCCCTGAATCCAACCCGGCGGCAGCCCTGACCTTGACGACGACCCCCGATTCATCTTCTTGCCCTTTGCCATCATCGTCGCCTTTTTTGCACACTCCAGCACCACCGTCTTGTCCTTCACCATGGTGGCGGATTGCGCACTAGCGGAGCAGCGGCATCGAGTGCGAAAGAGGATGCGGTGGAGAAGCAGAGGAAGAAGAAGGGGAATGGGAGCGCACAGTGCAGACGCCTCTGCCTCGACGCCTTTTAAGGGCCTACGTCCGAGTGGCTGACGCGTGGGCCCAAGCGATCCTATCAAATCCCGCAATAGTCACGCACCGTATACATGGAGAAAAAGGTGGGGCAGAAATCGAGGCGCCCCTGTCTATCCGTCCCATTTACTATGATGCGCTCCGCCTCGCGCGCTTCCCCAAAGTTTTGAATCCCGTGAGATCCGGGATCCGCAGTAACCAATCGCGCCGAAGATTTCACATCATAGCAACACTCGAAGAGTACCAGCATAAGATCACTCGACAACCTCTGAATCGATCAAGGCGACTGAAATGAAGCCGAAGTTTCAGCATGGACCTCGAATCCAGTATGAATGCTTGGGAAGCGCAAGAGTCAAAGCAGGACCAACTTCAACCTTCTTTCCACTCGGACCTCAATCCATTCGGGGGCTAATAACGATGTCATAGACCTAGGGTAGGGTCATAAGCCTGACCTATATGCCCTACCCAAGGTCACTACCCTAGAAGCAAAGACATTCAAAGCACAGCAGGAAGTAACAACTGAAGCCATCGAGTGCAATCCACTCGACCAGTCACCTCACTCGGATACCCCCAATTTCACTCGACCTGGATGGAGTCATTCGGCCATAAAAGAAACCACTCAAAGTACATAAGGCTTAGGGTCACTCAGGATGACAACGGCCAGGCGTTCACTCCGTAGTCTTAAAGACCATTGATAACAATTTATAGTTGGCGTTACCAGTAACGCCCTATCTTAATGTACATTGAACCCCTGTAACGGAGGATGGCTGGGGTCCTGGCGCACTCTATATAAGCCACCCCCTCCTCTGGGACAAGGGTTCGCACCCCTTGTAACACACACTGATACCATTTTGCATCATGCTTTTATATTGATATTTATTGCATTATGGGCTGTTATTACACGTTATGTCACAATACTTATGCCTATTCTCTCTTACTTTACAAGGTTTACATGAAGAGGGAGAATGCCGGCAGCTGGAATTCTGGGCTGGAAAAGGAGAAAATATTAGAGACCTATTCTGCACAACTCCAAAAGTCCTGGAACTCCAGGAAAGTCTTTTTTGGAATTAATAAAAAATATTGAGCATAAGAAGTCCCAGAGGGGGGCCACCCACCATCCACGAGGGTGGGGGCGCGCCCTACCCCCTGGGCGCCCCCCTGCCTCGTGGGCCCCCTGGCAGCCTTCCGGTGACCATCTTCTGCTATATGAAGCCTTTTACCCTGGAAAAAAAATCATAAGCAAGCTTTCGAGATGAAACACCGCCGCCACGAGGCGGAACCTTGGCGAAACCAATCTAGGGCTCCAGTGGAGCTGTTCTGCTGGGGAAACATCCCTTCGGGAGGGGGAAATCATCACCATCATCATCACCATCGATCCTCTCATTGGGAAGGGGTCAATCTCCATCAACATCTTCACCAGCACCATCTCCTCTCAAGCCCTAGTTCATCTCTTGTATCCAATCTTTGTACGAAAACCTCAGACTGGTACCTGTGGGTTGCTAGTAGTGTTGATTACTCCTTGTAGTTGATGCTAGTTGGTTAATTCGGTGGAAGATCATTTGTTTAGATCCTTAATGCATATTAATACCCCTCTAATTATGAACATGAATATGATTTGTGAGTAGTTACGTTTGTCCCTGAGGACATGGGTGAAGTCTTGCTATAAGTAGTCATGTGAATTTGGTATTCGTTCGATATTTTGATGAGATGTATGTTGTCTCTCCTCTAGTGGTGTTATGTGAATGTCGACTACATGACACTTCACCATTGTTTGGGCCTAGAGGAAGGCATTGGGAAGTAATAAGTAGATGATGGGTTGCTAGAGTGACAAAAGCTTAAACCCTAGTTTATGTGTTGCTTCGTAAGGGGCTGATTTGGATCCACATGTTTCATGCTATGGTTAGGTTTACCTTAATACTTCTTTTGTAGTTGCGGATGCTTGCAATAGGGGTTAATCATAAGTGAGATGCTTGTCCAAGAAAGGGAAGTACCCAAGCACCGGTCCACCCACATATCAAATTATCAAAGTAACGAACGCGAATCATATGAGCGTGATGAAAACTAGCTTGACGATAATTCCCATGTGTCCTCGGGAGCGTTTTCCTTCATATAAGAATTTGTCCAAGCTTGTCCTTTGCTACAAAAAGGATTGGGCCACCTTGCTGCACCTTATTTACTTTCATTGCTTGTTACCCGTTACGCAAAAACTATCTGTTACTGATAATTTCAGTGCTTGCAGAGAATACCTTACTGAAAACCGCTTGTCATTTCCTTCTGCTCCTCGTTGGGTTCAACCCTCTTACTTATCAAAAGGACTACGATAGATCCCCTACACTTGTGGGTCATCAAGACTCTTTTCTAGCGCCGTTGCCGGGGAGTGAAGTGCCTTTGGTAAGTGGAACTTGGTAAGGAAAAATTTATATAGTGTGCTGAAATTTACTGTCACTTGTTACTATGGAACACAATCCTTTGAGGGGCTTGTTCGGGGTATCTTCACCCTGACCAGTAGAGAAAAGAGTTGCTCCTCAACCTACTGAACCTACTGAAAATGTTTACTTTGAAATTCCTTCGGGTATGATAGAGAAACTGCTAGCTAATCCTTTTACAGGAGATGGAACATTGCATCCTGATTTGCACCTAATCTATGTGGATGAAGTTTGTGGATTATTTAAGCTTGCAGGTATGCCCGACGATGTTATCAAGAAGAAGGTATTCCCTTTATCTTTGAAGGGAGAGGCAATGACATGGTTTAGGCTATGTGATGATATGGGATCATGGAACTACAACCGATTGAAATTGGAATTTCATCAGAAGTTTTATCCTATGCATCTTGTTCATCGTGGTCGTAATTATATATATAATTTTTGGCCTCGCAAAGGAGAAAGCATCGCTCAAGCTTGGGGGAGGCTTAAGTCAATGTTATATTCATGCCCCAATCATGAGCTCTCAAGAGAATGATTATTCAAAAAATTTATGCTCGGCTTTCTCTCAACAATCGTTCCATGCTCGATACTTCTTGTACTGGTTCCTTTATGATGAAGACTATTGAATTCAGATGGGATTTATTGGAAAGAATTGAACGCAACTCTGAAGATTGGGATCTCAATGAAGGTAAGGAGTCAGGTATGACACCTAAGTTTGAATATGTTAAATCGTTTATGGATACCGATGCTTTTCGTGAATTTAGCACTAAATATGGACTTGACTCTGAGATAGTAGCTTCTTTCTGTGAATCATTTGCTACTCATGTTGACCTCCCTAAGGAGAAGTGGTTTAAATATAATCGTCCCACTGAAGTAAAAGTAGTTGCACCTATTAAAATTGAAGAAAAGACTATCACTTATAATGATCCTATTGTTCCTACTACTTATGTTGAGAAACCACCTTTCCCTGTTAGGATAAAGGATCATGCTAAAGCTTCAACTGTGGTTCGTAAGAGTAATACTAAAACACCTACACCACCTGTGAAAATTAAAGTTGAACCTAGTATTGCTATGGTTAAAGATCTCTTGGATGATAATATTGATGGGCATGTTATTTACGTTTGTGATGAAGCTGCTAGAATTGCTAGACCAGACACTAAGAATAAACATAGACCCGTTGTAGGCATGCCTGTTATTTCTGTTAAAATAGAAGATCATTGTTATCATGGCTTATGTGATATGGGTTCTAGTGCTAGTGCAATACCTCATTCCTTATACAAAGAAATTATGCATGATATTGCACCTGCTGAGATAGAAGAAATTGATGTTACAATTAAGCTTGCCAATAGAGATACCATGTCACCAGTTGGGATTGTTAGAGATGTTGAAGTCTTGTGTGGGAAAGTTAAATATCATGCTGATTTTCTCGTTCTTGGTTCCCCACAAGATAGCGTTTGTCCCATTATATTTGGTAGACCCTTCTTGAATACTGTTAATGCCAAGATAGATTGCGAAAAGGATGTTGTTACTATTGGTTTTGGTGATATGTCTCATGAGTTTAATTTTACTAAATTTCTTAGACAACCCCATGATAAAGAATTGCCTAGTAAGGATGAAATTATTGGTCTTGCTTCTATTGTCATACCTCCTAATGATCCTTTAGAACAATATTTGCTAGACCATGAAAATGACATGTTTATGAATGAAAGAAGGGAGATAGATGAAGTATTCTTTAAACAGGGACCTATTTTGAAACACAACTTGCCTGTTGAAATCCTAGGGGATCCTCCACCTCCCAAGGGTGATCCTATGTTTGAGCTTAAACCACTCCCTGATACTCTTAAATATGCTTATCTTGATGAAAAGAAGATATATCCTGTTATTATTAGTGCTAACCTTTTAGAGCAGGAAGAGGAGAAATTATTGAAAACTCTGAAGAAGCACCGTGTTGCTATTGGATATACTCTTGATGATCTTAAGGGCATTAGTCGCACTCTATGCCAACACAAAATAAAATATGAGAAAGACGCCAAACCAGTTGTTGATCACCAACAACGGTTAAATCTTAAGATGAAAGAAGTGGTAAGAAAAGAAATACTAAATCTCCTGGAGGTAGGTATAATTTATCCTATTGCTGATAGTCAGTGGTTAAGTCATGTCCATTGTATCCCTAAGAAGGGAGGTATTACTGTCGTTCCTAATGATAAAGATGAATTGACCCCGCAAAGAATTGTTATAGGTTATAGGATGGTAATTGATTTCCGCAAATTAAATAAAGCTACTAAAAAGGATCATTACCCTCTGCCTTTTATTGACCAAATGCTAGAAAGATTATCCAAACATACACATTTTTGCTTTCTAGATGGTTACTCTGGTTTCTCTCAAATACCTGCGTCAGCAGAGGATCAAGAAAAGACCACTTTTACTTGCCCTTTCGGTACTTTTGCTTATAGACGCATGCCTTTTGGTTTATGTAATGCACCTGGTACCTTTCAAAGATGCATGATGGCTATATTCTCTGACTTTTGTGAAAAGATTGTTGAGGTTTTCATGGATGATTTCTCTATTTATGGATCTTCTTTTGATGATTGCTTGAGCAACCTTGATCGAGTTTTGCAGAGATGCGAAGATACTAGTCTTGTCTTGAATTGGGAGAAGTGCCACTTTATGGTTAATGAAGGCATTGTCTTGGGGCATAAAATTTCTGAAAGAGGTATTGAAGTTGATAAAGCCAAAGTTGATGCTATTGAAAAAATGCCGTGTCCCAAGGACATCAAAGGTATAAGAAGTTTCCTTGGGCATGCCAATTTTTATAGGAGGTTCATTAAAGACTTCTCTAAAATTTCTAGGCCTTTGACTAATCTCTTACAAAAAGATATTCTTTTTGTCTTTGATGATGATTGTGTAGAAGCATTTGAAATACTTGAGAAAGCTTTGATTTCTGCACCTATTGTTCAGCCACCTGATTGGAATTTACCCTTTGAAATTATGTGTGATGCTAGTGATTATGCTGTAGGTGCTGTTCTAGGACAAAGAGTTGATAAGAAACTAAATGTTATTCAATATGATAGTAAAACTCTAGACAGTGCCTAGAGAAATTATGCTACTACTGAAAAAGAATTCTTAGCAATTGTATTTGCTTGTGATAAGTTCACACCTTATATTGTTGACTCTAAAGTAACTGTTCACACTGATCGTGCTGCTATTAAATATCTTATGGAAAAGAAAGATGCTAAACCTAGATTTATTAGATGGGTTCTCCTACTACAAGAATTTGATTGCATATTGTTGATAGAAAGGGAGCTGAGAACCCCATTGCAGACAACTTGTCTAGGTTAGAGAATGTTCTTGATGACCCACTACCTATTGATGATAGCTTTCCTGATGAACAATTAGCTGTCATAAATGCTTCTCGTACTGCTCCATGGTATGTGATTATACTAATTACATTGTTGCTAAATTTATACCACCTAGTTTCACATACCAGCAAAAGAAAAAGTTTTTCTATGATTTAAGACATTACTTATGGGATGACCCACACCTTTATAAAGGAGTAGATGGTGTTATTAGACGCTGTGTACCTGAGCATGAACAGGAACAGATTCTACGCAAGTGTCACTCCGAGGCTTATGGAGGACATCATGCTGGAGATAGAACTGCGCATAAGGTATTGCAATCAGGCTTTTATTGGCCTACTCTCTTCAAGGATGCCCGTAAGTTTGTCTTGTATTGTGATGAATGTCAAAGAATTGGTAATATTAGTAGACGTCAAGAAATGCCTATGAATTATTCACTTGTTATTGAACCATTTGATGTTTGGGGCTTTGATTATATGGGACCATTTCCTTCCTCTAATGGATATACACATATTTTAGTTGTTATTGATTACATTACTAAGTGGGTAGAAGCTATTCCAACTAGTAGTGCTGATCATAACACCTCTATTAAGACGCTTAAAGAAGTTATTTTTCCTAGGTTTGGAGTCCCTAGATACCTAATGACTGATGGTGGTTCACATTTTATTCATGGTGCTTTTCGTAAAATGCTTGCTAAGTATGATGTTAATCATAGAACTGCATCTCCATATCACCCACAGTCTAGTGGCCAAGTAGAACTGAGTAATAGAGATCTTAAATTAATTTTGCAAAAGACTGTTAATAGATCTAGAAAGAATTGGTCCAAGAAACTTGATGATGCATTATGGGCTTATAGAACTGCATATAAAAATCCTATGTGTATGGGTCCATATAAAATGGTCTATGGAAAAGCATGTCACTTACCTCTCGAACTAGAACATAAGGCATATTGGGCCATTAAAGAGCTCAATTATGATTTCAAACTTGCCGGTGAGAAGAGTTATTTCACATTAGCTCACTTGATGAATGGAGAACTCAAGCCTATGAGAATGGGCAAACTGTTTAAAGAAAAGGTTAAAAGATGGCATGACAAAAGGATACAAAAGCGTGAGTTTAATGTAGGTGATTACATTTTGCTATACAACTCTCGTTTAAGATTCTTTGCAGGAAAACTCCTCTCTAAGTGGGAAGGCCCTTATGTTATCTAGGAGGTCTATCGTTCCGGTGCCATAAAAATCAACAACTTCGAAGGCACAAGTCCAAAGGTGGTGAAGGGTCAAAGGATCAAACATTATATCTCAAGTAATCCCATAAATGTTAAAACTAATGTTATTTAAACCGTAACCCTGGAGGAATACATAAGGGACACTTTCTAGAACGTTTCAGACTCCGAAAAGGAATAGGTATGTGGTACAGTAAGTAAACCGACTCCAAAACAATTCTAATAGCTATTTTTCTCCATTTTGGAATATTTAAGAAAATAGGAAAATAAGAAGTAGTCCGGGAAGGACACGAGGTGTCCACGAGGGTGGAGGGCACGCCCTACCCTCCTGGGCGCGCCCCTCTATCTCGTGGGCACCTCGTGTGCTCTCCGGACTCTGTTTTCTTGCACAATACTTCTTTTGGTCGATAAAAATTCATTATATAATCTCCCAAAGGTTTTGACCACCGTATCACGCAAATATCCTCTGTCTTTGTTTCGAGCTATTTTTCTGACAGATCTAGATCACCATGACGTCTCCAAGCGCCCCCAAGGACAAGTTTTTCGAGGAGATCATCAACCCCTACCTCGCGAAGGTGCTGAAACACCCTCAAACCATTGAGATGCATGAGGGGGTGCTGCACATCCGCAGTGTTGAGGGACCAAGGAGGACCAGAAGCGTGCAGAGAAGACTCGAAGCAATGGAAAAACAAGTTTTCAAGTGCAAAGGGATGGTGGAACGCGGACTCAACGCCAACCAGATGATGATCACGAAGTTCACCAACAACCACAAGCTGGATGCCAAGAACATTGGGGAGACCATCTTCAAGCTTCATGAGAAAATCGAGCACCTCCAAGCCCAGATCTATGACCTGCAAAACCCAAACTGTGAGTATGAATATAGATTCAAGAGGATAAGTTTGGCTGCAGATTTGAGGATCTCGGAGACTCGATCGTCCTTCTCTGATGGTGAGCCTATGCCTTGGAAGATGGACGACAAGCCTGCATCATCAACAACTCCATCGTCACCACCTCCGAGGAACTAAACACATGGGTGTGGGCACTCCCCTTGGCAACTGCCAAGCTTGGGGGAGGTGCCCCGGTATCGTATCACCATCACACTCCTATCTTTACCGTTTTTGTTAGTCCGATCCTTTTAGTAATATCTTGATCTAGTAGAATAAAGTTTTTGGTATGATTTAGTTTTGAGTTTTGCCTTATGATCCCTCTATGTAATCGAGTCCGTCAGCTATATATAATAAAGATTAGTGTTGAGTCAAGGGATTTGCTATCTTGCTATGATCTTGAGGGAATAAAAGAAAGAATAAAAAGAAATAAAAGAGATCATATGGATCTTATAGAGAGTAATGAATTCACATATAAAGAGTATGATGAATAAAAGTTGTTGAGAGTTGACAAACATAGTTTTGGTCATCGTTGCAATTAATAGGAAGTAATAAAGAAAGATAGGTTTTCACATATAAATATACTATCTTGGACGTCTTTTATGATTGTGAGCACTCATTAAAATATGACATGCTAAAGAGTTTATGTTGGACAAGGAAGACAATGTAATGGGTTATGTTTTTTTATATCCAAAATAAAGTATATTGTCATGGATCATCCAACATGTTGAGCTTGCCTTTCCCCCTCATGCTAGCCAAATTCCTTGAACCAAGTAGAGATACTACTTGTGCTTCCAAATATCCTTAAACCTAGTTTTGACATGAGAGTCCACCATACCTACCTATGGATTGAGTAAGATCCTTCAAGTAAGTCGTCATGTTGCATGCAATAAAAATTGCTCTCTAAGTATGTATGACTTATTAGTGTGGAGAAAATAAGCTTTATACGATCTTGTGATATGGAAGCAATAATAGCGACAGACTGCATAATAAAGGTCCGTATCACAAGTGGCAATATAAAGTGACGTTCTTTTGTATTAAGATTTCATGCATCCAACCACAAAAGCACATGACAACCTCTGGTTCCCTCTGCGAAGGGCCTATCTTTTACTTCTGTCTTATGCATTATGCAAGAGTCATGGTGATCTTCACATTTCCTGTTTACATTTTATCGTTTGGCAAGCACCTTGTGTTGGAAAGATCCTGATATATATATCCAATTGGATGTAAGTAAGCATGAACTATTATTGTTACCTTAAAAGGCTTTCGCCCCGCTTTATATATAAAGCAAACTGCCATAGAGCACACATACAGGGTCAAGTCCACACACACACACCCAAGTCTCATGACAAAGTACATAGGTTCTGCTGAGGGCACAGCTCAACAAGCCCAGAAAATAAAAAACAGAACACCTCGGACGAAGAAAGCGCCTAGTCTGGTTCCGGCGGTGGCGACGGAGGCGGCGGCGACGGGCGGACGACCATCGAGCGGAGGTCAGCGATGAAGGCTGAGATGTCGTCGCGGTTCGAGGGGCGGCTAAGTGGCTGCGAAAGCTGCAAGAAACCCGGGAGTTTGAAAAGAGCGTCAGTAGCCCGACGAAGAGGAGTGCGCTGAATCACAAGTTTAGTGCGGACAGTCCAGAGGGTCCAAGCAAGAATCCCAATCTCAAGCCACCTAATGTGGCGAGAAGTCACGGGGGACATCTGGAGATCGGCAAATAAGTCCAGGAAATTGGTGTGGCACCAATTTCCACCGACAGCTTTGCGAAAGCAGCTCCAAAGGAACTGGGCGGATACGTAGGAGAAGAAAATGTGGTTCGAGTCTTTGGGGACCCCACAAAGCGGACAGATGCCAGTACCCGGGCCATTTCGCTTGCGCACCTCCACCCCTGAGGGGACCCGACCGCGAGTCCATTGCCACATGAAGATACGGAAATTGGTGTGGCACCAATTTCCACCGACAGCTTCGCGAAAGCAGCTCCAAAGGAACTGGGCGGATACGCAGGAGAAGAAAATGTGGTTCGAGTCTTTGGGGACCCCACAAAGCAGACAGATGCTAGTACCCGGGCCATTTTGCTTGCGCACCTCCACCCCCGAGGGGACCCGACCGCGAATCCATTGCCACATGAAGATACGTATCTTCAGGGGTACGCGGATGGACCACACCATCGATAGGGGGAGGGGGCGGAAGATGGGGCAATGGCCAGGTATAGCGACTTGGTGGAGAATTGACCCGACGGCTCAAGGAGCCAATGCACCAGGTCCAGGCCACCATCCACCATAGGCTCATGGAGAGCAACACAGTCAAGCAACTCACGCTAGGCGGCGGATTCCAAGGGACCAAAAGGCCGTTGGAAAGCAAGGCGCCCTAAATCAAGAAGGGCCCTATCAACAGAAATCACGAGATCGACGGAGATAGAGAAGAGCCCGGGGAAGCGGGCTGCAAAGGGAGTGTCCCCGGCCCAGCGATCAAACCAGAAGAGCGTCGATATTCCGGATCCCACCGAGATGGAGGTCCCGATACGGAGGACCGGGAGAAGCTGGACAATAGACTGCTAGAACTGAGAACCGCCAGATTTCTGGCAGAAGGCGAGGGGCTGTCCGCGCCAGTATTTGTTTCGGATAATGTCAAGCCAGAGGCCACCGTGACCTTGCGAGATGTGCCAAAGCCAGTGAGAGAGAAGGGCGATATTCATCCGTTTAGAGCACATGATGCCCAGGCCACCTTGCTCCCTGGGCTTGCAGATGTCCGGCCAGCTGACCATATGGTACTTCTGCTTGTCGTTGTCGCCCGCCCAGTAAAAGCGGGACTGGACCTTGGCGATCTCCTTGTGGAGAGACTCGTGGAGGCTGTAGAAGCTCATGAGAAACAAGAGGAGGCTGGAGAGAGAGGAGTTGATGAGAATAGTCCGGGCTGCCTTGGACAGCCACCTCCCCTGCCAGGGCTCGATGCGCATTTGGAGCTTGGCCACGGAGGGGCGCAAGTCCGCGACGGTGAGCCGAGAGTCACTAATGGGCGTCCCAGGTAGGTTGTGGGGAAGGAGCCCAGGCGGCAATTAAGTCTGTTGGCGATGGCCAGAGATTTAGAGGGGGAGTATCCCATCACCATCACTCTTGTCGAAGTTGATCTTGAGGCCCGACATCTGTTGGAAGCAGAGAAGGAGGAACTTGGGGTTGGCGATGTCCGTCTCCGAGCCTTCGACCATGATGATAGTGTTGTCAGCATACTGGAGGATGGAGATCCCGGAGCCACCGGCAAGGTGAGGAGTAATCCCACAAATATGGCCAGCGGCTTTTGCCTTATCTAGAATGGAGGCAAGCGCGTCCACCACCATATTGAACAAGAACGGGGAGAAGGGGTCGCCTTGTGGGGAAGAAAGGGCCAATCTCACCGTTGATGTTCACAGCCGTGCGACCGCAAGAGACCATTTGCATGATTCTAGAGATCCACCGGTCGTCGAAGCCCTTCTGAAGAAGGACTTCCTGGAGGAAGGACCAGCTAATCATATCGTAGGCCTTGTGGAAATCAATCTTCAGAAAAACCGCCTTGAGGTGTTTGACGCGGATCTCATGAAGGACTTCATGAAGGACAAGGACCCCATCCAGGATGTAACGGCCCTTAATGAAGGCCGACTGGTTGGGGTGAGTCACACGGTCAGCCAGCAGGGTCACCCTATTGACGTACCCTTTGGCCAGGATCCGGAAGATCACATTAATAACCGTGATCGGGCGAAACTGGCAGATCTCAGACGCCCTAGGGACCTTGGGAATGAGAGAGGTGATCCCGTAATTGAGGCGCCCGAGATCAATGGAGCCAACGTAGAACTCGTCGAAGATGGCCATGACCTCCGGTTTAATCACGTTCCAGAAGGTCTGGAAAAAATTGACCGGGAGGCCATCCGGCCCCGGCGCCGAGGATGAGTTCATGCCCTTGATGGCATCCCATACCTCATGCTCGGAGAAGGGGGCCGTAAGGGCCACGTTCTCCGAGACAGACACCAACTGGGAACCAGCCCAACAATCGGGGGCGAGAGAGATGCCGCTCCTAGGAGCGGCAGAGAATAAGGATCTATAGAAACCGTCAACGTAGGCCCGGATGTCGCGGGGGTCTTGAAGGAGAGTCCCACCATCCCATAAGAGGGGGATGGTGTTGCGTCTACGGCGGTCATTGGCGATGGCCTAGAAGTATGCCGTATTCGCGTCGCCCTTCAAGACCCATTTCTGGGCACCACGGAGGCGCCAATAGGCCTCCTCATCGGTGTAGATCACGGAGAGCTGGTCTTCAAGGTCAAATCAAGAAAGCCACTCGTCCAGAGAAAGACCCACCGCGTCAGCCCGTAGGTCGAGGGCCTGAATCGCGGATAACAACACCTTCTTGCGCTCCCGTAAGTCTCGACCCAAGTTCGCACCCCATCCCTTCATGAATTGTCTACCGCGTTTCACACAAAAGTGCCACGCGTCAATGGCCAAAGGGGGTCGATGGTGAGGATGGGCACGAGCCTCGATCCACCGAGCGCAAACGGCGTCGGTAAACCCGGCCTGGGAGAGCCAGAAAGTCTGAAAACGGAATCGGGGGGTGAGCGGCGGACTATTATTGTTGACATTACCCTAGAGCTAAAGGTTGGGAGGCAACACTATAAGCCCCTATCTTTCTCTGTATCCGATTAAAACTCCATACCCATAAGTATTGCGTGAGTGTTAGCAATTGTGAAAGGCTAGATGATAGTTGAGTATGTGGACTTGCTGAAAAGCTCTTACATTGACTCTTTTCGATAGTATGATAAATTGCAATTGCTTCAATGACTGAGGTTATAGTTTGTTAGTTTTCAATGAAGTTTCTGATTCATACTTGACATTGTGAATAGATTGTTACCTTAGCATAAGAAATCATATGAAAATATATATATGTTGTTTTTATAAGAATGATCATGATGCCCTCATGTCTGTATTTTATTTTATCGACACCTCTATCTCTAAACATGTGGACATATTTTTCGATTTTGGCTTCTGCTTGAGGACAAGCGAGGTCTAAGCTTGGGGGAGTTGATACGTCCATTTTGCAACATGCTTTTATATCGATATTTATTGCACTATGGGTTGTTATTACACGTTATGTCACAATACTTATGCCTATTCTCTCTAATTTTACAAGGTTTACATGAAGAGGGAGAATGCCGGCAGCTGGAATTCTAGGGTGGAAAAGGAGCAAATATTAGAGACCTATTCTGCACAACTCCAAAAGTCCTGGAACTCCACGAAAGTCTTTTTTGGAATTAATAAAAAATATTGAGCGGAAGAAGTCCCAGAGGGGGGCCACCCACCGTCCACGAGGGTGGGGCGCGCGCCCTACCCCCATGGGTGCGCCTACCTGCCTCGTGGGCCCTTGGCAGCCTTCCGGTGACCATCTTCTGCTATATCAAGACTTTTACCCTGGAAAAAATCATAAGCAAGCTTTCGGGACGAAACACCGCCGCCACGAGGCGGAACCTTGGCGGAACCAATCTAGGGCTCCGGCGGAGCTGTTCTGTCAGGGAAACATCCCTCTGGGAAGGGGAAATCATCACCATCGTCATCACCATCGATCCTCTCATCGGGAGGGGGTCAATCTCCATCAACATCTTCACCAGCACCATCTCCTCTCAAGCCCTAGTTCATCTCTTGTATCCAATCTTTGTACCAAAACCTCAGATTGGTACCTGTGGGTTGCTAGTAGTGCTGATTACTCCTTGTAGTTGATGCTAGTTGGTTTATTCAGTGGAATATCATTTGTTCAGATCCTTAATGCATATTAATACCCCTCTGATTATGAACATGAACATGATTTGTGAGTAGTTACGTTTGTTCCTGAGGACATGGGTGAAGTCTTGCTATAAGTAGTCATCTGAATTTGGTATTTGTTCAATATTTTGATGAGATGTATGTTGTCTCTCCTCTAGTGGTGTTATGTGAATGTCGACTACATGACACTTCACCATTGTTTGGGCCTAGAGGAAGGCATTGGGAAGTAATAAGTAGATGATGGGTTGCTAGAGTGACAGAAGCTTAAACCCTAGTTTATGTGTTGCTTCATAAGGGGATGATTTGGATCCACACGTTTCATGCTATGGTTAGGTTTACCTTAATACTTCTTTTGTAGTTGCGGATGCTTGCTTGCAATAGGGGTTAACTCATAAGTGGGATGCTTGTACAAGAAAGGGCAGTACCCAAGCACGGGTCCACCCACATATCAAATTATCAAAGTAACGAACGCGAATCATACGAGCGTGATGAAAACTAGCTTGACGATAATCCACATGTGTCCTCGGGAGCATTTTCCTTCATATAAGAATTTGTCCAGGCTTGTCCTTTGCTACAAAAAGGATTGGGCCACCTTGCTGCACCTTATTTACTTTCATTGCTTGTTACCCATTACGAATTACCTTATCACAAAACTATCTGTTACCGATAATTTCAGTGCTTGCAGAGAATACCTTACTGAAAATAGCTTATCATTTCCTTCTGCTCCTCGTTGGGTTCGACATTCTTACTTATGAAAGGACTATGATAGATCCCCTACACTTGTGGGTCATCACATACCCATATTCCAGTCGACCGCCTCACGGCACCGAGACTTAGGGCTTTTACCTCCTCCGAGAGGGGCCTAAACTCGTAAACTTGTGTGTACAACCTCGCCGTAGCTAGGGCCTCGCCTCCTCATACGTACCCCCTATTCTTACTGTCAGACTAAGTACCATGATAGTCTTTCTTTGAAAAACTCCTTTCAAACTCTCCTTTATGCTTTCTAGAAAATTCTACATCATTTCTGATCAACACTATGTCATTCACATATACTTATCAGAAAGGTTGTAGTGCTCCCACTCACTTTCTTGTAAATACAGGCTTCTCCATAAGTCTGTATAAAACCATATACTTTGATCACCTTATCAAAGCATATATTCCAACTCTAAGATGCTTGCACCAGTCCACAAATGGATTGCTGGAGCTCGCACACTTTGTTAGCACCTTTAGGATTGACAAAACCTTCTGGTTGCATCATATACAACTCTTCTTTAATATCCATTAAGGAATGCAGTTTTGACATTCATTTGCCATATTTCATAAAATGCGGCAATTGCTAACATGATTCAGACAGACTTAAGCATCGATGCGAGTAAGAAAATCTCATCATAATCAACACCTTGAACTTGTCGAAAACCTTTTGCGACAATTCGAGCTTTGTAGATAGTAACACTACCATCATCGTTCGTCTTCCTCTTGAAGATCCATTTATTTTCTATGGGTCCCCGATCATCGAGCAAATCCACCAAAGTCCATAATTTGTTCTCATACATGGATCCTATTTCAGATTTCATGGCCTTAAGCATTTGTTGAAATCTGGGCTCATCATAGCTTCTTCATAGTTCGTAGGTTCGTCATGGTCAAGTAACATGACTTCCAGAACAAGATTACCGTACCACTCTGGTGCGGATCGTGCTCTGGTTGACCTACGAGGTTCTTTAGCAACTTGATCTGAAGTTTCATGATCATTATCATTAACTTCCACTCAAGTTGGTGTAGGCATCACAGGAACGGATTTCTTAGATGAGCTACTTTCCAAATTGAGAGAAGGTACAATTACCTCATCAAGTTCTACTTTCCTCCTACTCACTTCTTTCCAGAGAAACTCCTTCTCTAGAAAGGTTCCATTCTTGGCAACAAAGATATTGTCTTCAGATCTATGGTAAAAGGTGTACCCAATTGTTTCTTTAGGGTATCCCATGAAGACGCACTTCTCCGATTTGGGTTCGATCTTATCAGGCTGAAGCCTTTTGACATAAGCATCGCATCCCCAAACTTTAAGAAACAACAGCTTAGGTTTCTTGCCAAACCATAGTTCATACGGTGTCGTCTCAACGGATTTTGACGATGGTCTTTTTAACGTGAATGCGGCTGTCTCTAATGCATATCCCCAAAACTATAGTGGTAAATCGACAAGAGATATCATAGATCGCACCATATCTAATAAAGTGCGGTTATGATGTTCAGACACACCATTACACTGTGGTGTTCCAGGTGGCGTGAGTTGTGAAACTATTCCACATTGTTTTAAATAAAGGCCAAACTCGTAAATCAAATATTCGCCTCCACTATCAGATCGTAGAAACTTTATTTTCTTGTTACGATGATTCTCCACTTCACTCTGAAATTATTTGAACTTTTCAAATGTTTCAGACTTGTGTTTCATTAAGTAGATATAACCATATCTGCTCAAATCATGTGTGAAGGTCAGAAAATAGTGATACCCGCCATGAGCCTCAATGCTCATTGGACCGCATACATCGATATGTATTATTTCCAATAAGTCATTAGTTCGTTCCATTGTTCCGAAGAATGGAGTTTTAGTCATCTTGCCCATAAGGCACGGTTCGCAAGTATCAAATGATTCATAATCAAGTCATTCCAAAAGTCCATCTGCATGGAGTTTCTTCATGCGCTTTACATCGATATGACCTAAACGGCATCAATATCAACTTTGTAGTATGGAGTCCACAAATAAGTTGCAGTATCATTATCAACTTTGCATCTTTTGGCATCAATATTATGAATATGTGTATCACCACGATCGAGATCCAATAAACCATTAACATTGAGTGTATGACCATAGAAGGTTTTATTCATGTAAACAGAATAACAATTACTCTCTGTCTTAAATGAATAACCGTATTACAGTAAACATGATCTAATCATATTCATGCTCAACACAAACACCAAATAACATTTGTTTAGGTTCAACACTAATCCTGAAAGTATAGGGAGTGTGCGATGATGATCATATCAATCTTGGAACCACTTCCAACACACATCGCCACTTCACCCTCAACTAGTTTCTATTTATTCTGCAACTCCTATTTCGAGTTACTAACCTTAGCAACCGAACAGGTATCAAATACCCAAGGGCTACTATGAGCACTAGTAAGGTACACATCAATAACATGTATATCAAATATACCTTTGTTCACTTTGCCATCCTTCTTTTCCGCCAAATAGTTGGGGTAATTCCGCTTCCAGTGACCATTTCCTTTGCAGTAGAAGCACTCAGTTTCAGGCTTAGGTCCAGCTTTGGGCTTATTTACGGGAGTGACAACTTTCTTGCCATTCTTATTGAAGTTCCCTTTCTTTCCCTTTGCCCTTTACTTGAAACTAGTGGTCTTGTCAATCATCAACACTTGATGCTCTTTCTTGATTTCTACCTTCATTGATTTCAGCATCATGAAGAGCTTGGGAATCGTTTTCTTCATCCCTTGCATATTATAGTTCATCATGAAGGTCCAGTAACTTGGTGATAGTGACTAGAGAACTTCATCAATCACTATCTTATCTGGAAGATTAACTCCCACTTGATTCAAGCGATTGTACTACTCAGACATTCTGAGCATATGCTCACTGGTTGAGCTATTCTCATACCTCTCGACACGAGCATGACCCTGAAATACCAATTTTAGCTCTTGGAACATCTCATATGCTCCGTGGCGTTCAAAACGTTTTTGAAGTTCCGTTTCTAAGCCGTAAAGCATGGTGCACTAAACTATCAAGTAGTCATCATATCAAGCTGGCCAAACATTCATAATGTTTGTATCTACTTTTGCAATAGGTTTGTCACCTAGCGGTGCATCAAGGACATGATTCTTCTGTGCAGCAATGAGGATAATCCTTAGATCACGGACCCAGTCCGCATCATTGCTACTATCATCTTTCAACTTAGTTTTCTCTAGGAACATATCAAAAACATAGGGGAGCTACAACACGAGCTATTAATCTACAACATAATTTGCAAATACTATCAGGACTAAGTTCATGATAAATTAAAGTTCAATTAATCAAATTACTTAAGAACTCCCACTTAGATAGACATCCCTCAAGTCATCTAAATGATACGCGATCCAAATCAACTAAACCATGTCCGATCATCACGTGAGATGGAGTAGTCATCAATGGTGAACATCTCTATGTTGATCATATCCACTATATGATTCACGTTCGACCTTTCAGTCTCCAGTGTTCCGAGACCATGTTTGTACATGCTAGGCTCATCAAGTTTAACCCGAGTATTCCGCATGTGCAAAACTGGCTTGCACCCATTGTATTTGAACGTAGAGCTTATCACACCCGATCATCACATGGTGTCTCAGCACGAAGAACTTTCGCAATGATGCATACTCGGGGAGAACACTTATACCTTGAAATTTAGTTAAGGGATCATCTTAAAATGCTACCGCCCGTACTAAACAAAATAAGATGCAAAAAGATAAACATCACATGCAATCAAAATATGTGACATGATATGGCCAACATTATCTTGTGCTTTTGATCTCCATCACCAAAGCAATGTCATGATCTCCATCGTCATCGGCTTGACACCCTGATCTCCATCGTAGCATCATGGTCGTCTCGCCAACTATTGCTTCTACGACTATCGCTACTGCTTAGTGATAATATGTAAATCAATTACATGGCGTTTGTATTTCATAAAATAAAGCGACAACCATAAGGCTCCTGCCAATTGCCATAACTTCTACAAAACATGATCATCTCATACAACAACATATATCACATCATGTCTTGACCATATCACATCACAACATGCCCTGCAAAAACAAGTTAGACATCCTCTACTTTGTTGTTGCAAGTTTTACGTGGCTGCTACGGGCTTCTAGCAAGAACCGTTCTTACCTACGGCACAAAAACCACAACGATGATTATCAAGTTTGATGTTTTAACCTTCATAAGGACCGGCCGCAGTCAAATTCGATTCAACTAAAGTTGGAGAAACAGACACCTGCCAGCCACCTTTATGCAAAACTAGTTGCATGTCTATCGGTGGAACCGGTGTCATGAACGTGTTCATGTAAGGTTTGTCCGGGCCGCTTCATCCAACAATACCGTCGAATCAAAATAAGACATTGGTGGTAAGCAGTATGAGAATCACCGCCCATAACTCTTTGTGTTCTACTCGTGCATATCATCTACACATAGACCTGGCTCGGATGCCACTGTTGGGGAACACAGCATGCAATTTAAAAAAAATCCTACGCTCACGCAAGATCTATCTAGGAGATGCATAACAATGGGAGGGGGAGAGTGTGTCCACGTACCCTCGTAGACTGAAAAAGGAAGCGTTTGCTCAACGCGGTTGATGTAGTCGAACGTCTTCTCGTTCCAACCGATCGAGTACCGAACGTACGTCCCCTCCGAGTTCTGCACACATTCAACACGTTGACGTCCCTCGGGCTCTTGATCCAGTAGAGGGTCGAAGGAGTACATGAGTTCCGTCAGCACGATGGCGTGGTGACGATGATGGTGATGTGATCTACGCAGGGCTTCGCCTAAGCACCGCGAGAATATGACCGGAGGCGTAAACTGTGGAGGGGGTGCTGCACGCGGCTTGGAGCAATTGGTGTGTCTTCTAGGGGCGCCCTCGTCCCGTATATAAAGGAGGGAGGGAGAGGAGGCCGGCCTAGGTGCGCCCCAAGTGGGAAGGAGTCCCACTTGGACTCCTAGTTGGATTCGGCCCCCCTTCCTTTTACTGCAGGGGGAAAGGGGGAACAAGAGGGAGTAGGAGAAGGAAAGGGGGTGGCGCCCCCTTCCCTAGTCCAATTAGGCCTCCTCCCTTGTGGGGGGTGCGCCAGCCCCTTGTGGGCTGGTTAGCCTCCCTCCTATGGCCCATATGGCCCATATCTTTTCCCGGGGGTTTCCGGTAACCGCTCCGGTACTCCGGTATGTATCCGATGCACTCTGGAACACTTCCGGTGTCCGAATACTACCTTCCAATATATCAATCTTTACCTCTCGACCATTTTGAGACTCCTCATCATGTCCATGATCTCATTCGGGACTCTGAACAACCTTCGGTCACCAAAACACATAACTCATATAATACACATCGTCATCGAACGTTAAGCGTGCGAACCCTACGGGTTCGAGAACTATGTAGACATGACCGAGACACCTCCCCGGTCAATAACCAATAGCGAAACCTGGATGCTCATATTGGTTCCCACATATTCTATGAAGATCTTTATCGGTCGAACCGCTATGTCAACATACATTATTCCCTTTGTCATCGGTATGTTACTTGCCCAAGATTCGATCGTCGGTATCTTCATACCTAGTTCAATGTCATTACCGGCAAGTCTATTTACTCGTTCCATAATGCATCATCCCGCAACTAACTCATTAGTCACATTGCTTGCAAGGCTTCATATGATGTGCATTACTGAGAGCGCCCAGAGGTACCTCCCCGATACTTGGAGTGAAAATCCTAATCTCGATCTATGCCAACCCAACAAACACCTTCGGAGATACCTGTAGAGCATCTCTATAATCACCCAGTTACATTGTGGTGTTTGATAGCACACAAGGCATTCCTCTAGTGTCCGGGAGTTGCATAATATCATAGTCGGAGGAATATGTATTTGACATGAAGAAAGCAGTAGCAATAAAACTGAACGATCATTATGCTAAGCTAACGGATGGGTCTTGTCCATCACATCATTCTCCTAATGATGTGATCCCGTTCATCAAATGACAACACATGTCTATGGCTAGGAAACTTAACCATCTTTGATCAACGAGCTAGTCTAGTAGAGGCATACTAGTGACACGGTGTTTTATCTATGTATTCACACGTGTATCAAGTTTCCGGATAATACAATTCTAGCATGAATAATAAACATTTATCATGACATAAGAAAATATAAAATAACAACTTTATTATTCCCTCTAGGGCATATTTCCTTCATAATTCGGCGAAGATATTAAGATGGGATGCAACATCTTCATTGTGATTTTTAAAAAATTATTCTTTTATAACAAGATTTAGCAAAGCAACATTAATATCATATGACTCCGTAGTAGTGGAGGAGGGGTGCAATTGGAGTACTAATAAAATCATTATTGTTAGTATCTGAAAATCACACAACGTATTGTTCTCTTGAGACATAGTGACCAAGCAAGCAAACGAGCAAACAAAAATATTCTTGTGTTTTTCGATTTTAGAGAAGTGGAGAGAGATGAAAATGAGAGACAAAGGCAAATAAAAGTAGAGCAAGTAGATTATAGTTTAAGTGAAGGTACGTAGTGATTTGATGATGTCTCGCCGGCAATGGCGCCAGAAATTCTTTCTTCTACTTGTGAGCTGCATTGAGATTTTCCTCGAAGAGGAAGGGTGAAGCAATATAATAGTTGATAAGTATGTCCCTCAGTGAGAACCAAGATTTATCAAACTAGTAGGAGAATCGCATAAACCCTAGTGAACAACACTTGCACACACAAAAGCAAATACTTGCACTCATCGCCGGCAAAAGGGTTGTCAATCCCCTTAAACTCGTTACTTGCAAGGATTAAATCTTGTAGTAGTAGATAGATAAATTGCAAAACAAAAGAAAAGTAAATAAACTGCAGCAAGGTATTTTTGGTTTTTTATAATATGATTAAGTAGACTCGGGGCCATAGTTTTCACTAGAGGCTTCTCTCTCGAAACAATATCATATGATAGGTAGACAAATTACTGTTGGGCAACTGATAAAAATGTGCATAGTTATGATGTTATTTATGACAATGATCATGTATATAGGCATCACGTCCGTGACAAGTAGACCGACTCCTGCTACTACTATTACTCCACCAATCAACCGCTATCTAGCATGCATTTATGGTATTAAGTTCATGACAATATAGTAACGTTGTAAGAAAGATGACATGATATAGACAAAGTAAACACAAGCAATATGAATAAACTCCATCGTTTTACCCTTAATGGCAACAACACAAATACGTGTCTCGCTACCCTTTCTATCACCGCGTGAGGACACCGTAAGATTGAACCCATCACAAACTGAAGATAAATCAATCTAGTTGGCCAAATCAAACGGATAGATCGGAGAGAAATACAAAGTTATAACAATCATGCATAATAAAGTTCAGAAATTACTCAATGAATAATTTGATCATAAACCCATAATTCATCTGATCTCCAAAAACACACCGCAAAAGAAGATTACATCGGATAGAACTCCAAGAAGATCAAGGAGAATATGGTATTGAAGATCAAAGAGAGAGAAGAAGCCATCTAGCTACTAGCTATGGACCCATAGGTTGGTGATGAACCATCACGCATCATCGATAGGGCAACAAGGTTGATGTAGTGGCCCTCCGTGATCAATTTCCCCTCCGGCAAAGTACCGGAAAAGGCCTCCAGATGGGATCATGAAAGAACAGAAGCTTGCGGCGGCAGAAAAAGTGTTTCATGTGCCTCTCTGTTGATTTGGGAATGTATGGGAATTTATAGAGGTGGAATTAGGTTAAATAGAGTTGTTTGGGAGTCACGAGCTTAGAGGGCGCGCCTGGTGAGCTCATGGCTCTCCCGTAAGTCTTATGGCCTCCTCTGAAACCTTCTAGGGTCCCTTCTGGTCCAAAATCACCATAAAGTTTCATCATGTTTGGACTTCATTTGATATTGATTTTTTGAAAAGTTAAAAACAAGCAAATAACAGGAACTGACACTAGGCACTGAGTTAAAAGGTTAGTCCCAAAAAATAATATAAAATAGCATATAAAGGCATATAAAGCATCCAAGATTGATAATATAATAGCATGGAATAATTAAAATTACAAATGCGCTGGAGACGTATCACGCCGTTGGCTTCACCATTGCCCTGCGAAATGCAGCGACGCGGATCCGCCCGTGCGTGAAGGGGGGGTGTGCCAGCGCTACTAGGACACCTCCACCCCGGTGCAGTGGCAGGACACCCACCTACTGACCGGCTGGCATATGAGCCCAGATCCGGTGCTAGTGCCTGCCATTCCGGCGAGCGACTGCGCATGGCTTCTCGAGATCAACCGTCGTCGGGCCTCGTTGCAGCCGGACCTCGTCAATGATCCCAGGTACACCATCACTTCATTGCTTTGGGACACTTGGTTCTGGGATGAGCACAACATGCGCCGGCAGACATTTTTTGCTAGTCGTGCTAGCTCGGCACCGACGTGATCTAGGGCACCGCGTCCTCCAAGACCTCCCCACCCGCGCTCTAGAGACGAGTGAGCGGACGTACACCCTCGCCGCCCCTGCCACCACCAGATCCACATCAGCTTATGATGGCCGAAGAGGAGGAGGAGCAGGTGAGGAAGGTGATGGCGGACTCGGCGATGGAGTTCGATAACGCCCAGTTGGACGGCCTGGAGGTGCAGATGGCACTTTCGGCCGCCAGGGACGTCTCCATCCTCGAGCTCGAGGAGATGTAGGATCTAGACGACGTGGAGCCCCGGTGGAACACGACGGCGGTGGGCCAGTCCTGGTGGTGAACTTCGACCCTGTCGTGTATGCCGGAGTTGGTGTCTGCGCTGGCCGTGTGGGTTGGCGCCGATACATGGTCACCCCCCCCCCCCCATGTAGTGCAGGTGCCGCAGCCGCCTCCCTTCGTCGACCTTGGCGCAGATGAGGAAGACGGCGATGATGTCATCAGTGAAGACGGCGACGACTTGTTTCTTTTTGATAAAAAGTGTCAAGTTTAAGTTTAATGCATGTTGAACAGTTGATCGTGACTTTTAGATGTTTAATGTAACATATAGTTATCTTTTAAATTACTTTTGATGCATTTTTTATTTGAATTTTAGTTAAATCCGTATGCTCTTGCCGATTGCGTCAGGCCGTTGCGTGCAACAACGCACGGATGACCACAAACGGGCACGAACGTCCATTTTACGGTTATGCGTTGAAGTTGGCCTTAACCATGATCACCGCAAATTTTTTTTTTGCAAATTACCACAAGAGAAACTTAATTTACCAAAGACCATTTTGTTTGGTGTCGATCCATTTGTTCAGTTAAAAAAGAAGCATGGGTACTTTGAATAAGAACTAATGTAGTGTCAAAAACGCTTTTATATTATGGAACAGAGCGAGCAGCTATTGAGCCCAATAAACAGTCGGACAAAATTAGGAATTATTTTGGAAAATGAAAAGATGCCACGAATTCAGTTTACTGTGCTCCCATTATAAGCTTGTGATCTGACACCAGGATCTTAGCTAAACAAGTGTTTTTCTCTTGTTTCTCCTAAAGATTCACACCTCACTGTGAGATTATACTTCCTTGGTCCGAAAATACTTGTCGGAGTATTTCCGGACGGAGGGAATATTCAGCAAAAATTATACTCCACAGTGTAGACACTAGCGTTGAATTTCCCCATAATTTGACTATTACTTTCTCTCTCCCCGTCTCTCTTTTTATTCTTCTCTCCTCCACGACTTCGCACGGGCAAAAGGAAAAAAACTTCGCACGGGCGTCCATCCTCTACAAATACGCCCGGCCATCGCGCTGCGCGAACACACTCGCGCCCAGCTCGCTCGCTCACTCCACCGGGACAAACTACAAAGTCAAGTAGTCAACTACAATGGCAACTCCGGCAGCCACCTCTTTGGCCCTCGCCGTCATCCTCCTCCTGGTGGCCTTCACGGCAGGCGCCGGCGCAGCCACCTTCAGCATCACCAACCGGTGCCCCTTCCCAGTGTGCGCGGCCGCGATGCCGGTGAGCGGCGGCGGCGGCGCGCAGCTGGCGCCAGGCGAGACGTGGACGCTGACGTTCGCGGCCGGCGGGACGAGCGGCAGGATCTGGCCGCGCATGGGCTGCGCCTTCCACCCCGCCACGGGCCGCGGGGGCTGCCAGACCGGCGACTGCGGCGGCGCCCTGCGCTGCGTGCTCTCGGGCAAGCCCCCCGCGACGCTGGCCGAGTTCAACCTCGCGAACGGCGGCGCCCCGGGCAGGTACGGCATATCGGTCGTCGACGGCTTCACCCTGCCCATGGACTTCTCCTGCAGCGGAGCTGGGGACGGCGGCGTGATCCGGTGCAGGGACCCCGGATGTCCCGACGGAAACCACCGCCCCGGCGACGGCAAGTACCGCGCCTGCCCGGCCTACAGCGACTACAAGGTCGTCTTCTGCCCATGATCGAGCTCCCGCGGATCGCTGCGTCCGTGCATGGGCATGGGATGCACCACGAGCTCCTAGCCATCTGATCGTCGTTGTCACGTACGTATGGTTGTAACCAGAGAATAAACTGATGAACAGAAAGGTTGTGATGGAGGATCAGCATCAGTGTTCTTGTGTTTGTTTGGCGTCTTGGAGCTCATGTTTTTTTTAGATAACTTGCCCCCCAAGCCAAGTGGGGCGCCACCCACCCCTAGGGTTTTCAACCCTAGGCCCAGGGGGAGGCCCAAGGGGGGCGCACCAGCCCACCAGGGGCTGGTTCCCTTCCCTCTCCAGCCCACGGGGCCCTCCGGGATAGGTGGCCCCACCCGGTGGACCCCCGGGACCCTTCCGGTGGTCCCGGTACAATACCGGTGACCCTCGAAACTTTCTCGGTGGCCGAAACTGGACTTCATATATATACAATACTTCACCTTCGGACCATTCCAGAACTCCTCGTGACGTCCGGGATCTCATCCGGGACTCCGAACAACTTTCGGGTTACCGCATACTAATATCTCTACAACCCTAGCGTCACCGAACCTTAAGTGTGTAGACCCTACGGGTTCGAGAATCACGCAGACATGACCGAGACAGCTCTCCGGCCAATAACCAACAGCGGGATCTGGATACCCATGTTGGCTCCCACATGTTCCACGATGATCTCATCGAATGAACCACGATGTCGAGGATTCAAGTAATCCCGTATACAATTCCCTTTGTCGATCGGTACAATACTTGCCCGAGATTCGATCGTCGGTATCCCAATACCTCGTTCAATCTCGTTACCGGCAAGTCACTTTACTCGTACGGTAATGCATGATCCCGTGACCAACCACTTGGTCACATTGAGCTCATTATGATGATGCATTACCAAGTGGGCCCATAGATACCTCTCCGTCATACGGAGTGACAAATCCCAGTCTCGATCCGTGTCAACCCAACAGATATTTTCGGGGATACCTGTAGTATACCTTTATAGTCACCTAGTCACGTTGTGACATTTGGTACACCCAAAGCACTCCTACGGCATCCGGGAGTTACACGATCTCATGGTCTAAGAAAATGATACTTTAAATTGTAAAAGCTCTAGCAAACGAACTACACGATCTTGTGCTATGCTTGGGATTGGGTCTTGTCCATCACATCATTCTCCTAATGATGTGATCCCGTTATCAATGACATCCAATGTCCATAGTCAGGAAATCATGACTATCTGTTGATCAACGAGCTAGTCAACTAGAGGCTCACTAGGGACATGTTATGGTTTATGTATTCACACATGTATTACGATTTCCAGATAACACAATTATAGCATGAACAATAGACAATTATCGTGAACAAGGAAATATAATAATAACCATTTTATTATTGCCTCTATGGCATATTTCCAACACCGCCGCCCCGCGACGTCTCAGCCAGCCGCCGCTTCCTCCCGGCCGCAGCCCCGCGACGTCTCTGCCGACCGCCGCTTCCTCTCGGCCACGGCTCCCGGCCGCGGCCCCGCGACGTCTCAGCCGACCGCCGCTTCCTCTCGGCCACGGCCCCGCGATCTCTTCGTCGGCCGCCGCCATCACGCGTTCTGTGGCTATTTCGCGAGAAGATGAGGGGCACTGGCCCTCGGGTTCGGGTGCTCTTACGAGGACGAGTGGAACTGGGCCTCTGGCTGACTGCTGCTGCTTCGTTTCGGCCCACTAGTTGCATGTCGGTTTCCAATGTTTTGGGCTAATTTCTCTGGTTGTCTCGATCTGCTGCTAGTTCTGGCCGCTCTCATCTTGGCCAGTTGAGTCTTGGGTGACCTTTGCTATTCTCAAGACAGAAAAGGAGCACCATGTATTTGGCGTCATCTGGCTATGTTGCCATTCTGCGCTGCCCAGTGATATTCGATGGGGCTAACTATGCTGAGTTCATTGCCTTTATGCGCATTCACATGTGTGGCATTCGCCTCTGGGGTGTTCTTTCCGGTGAGGTCCCATGTCCTCCGCGCCCAGTGCCTCCTGTGGCTCCTACCCCATCGCCGACGCCACCAGCTATTGACGCAGATGCTTCTGATGCTGATAGGGCTGCAGCCAGGGTTGCTGTTGATGATGCAGATGCTGCTTATGACCAGGAGGTCTTGGATTATTCAAATGCTCTTTCTGTTTATCGTGACGATCTGGTTGTTTACACTCAGTGGTGTGATGATGATGCTCGTGCTGCGACTATTCTCACTTCCAGTGTTTTGCCTCAGTTTGCTTCTGAGTTTATAGGCCTCGGTACTGTCTTTGAGATGTGGACTCATCTTCGTCAGCGCTATCAGCCCTCTGGTGATTCTCTCTACTTGTCTGTGGTCCGTCAGGAGCATGCTCTTCAGCAGGGAGACTTCACTATTGATGAGTTCTACACTCAGAGTTCTGCTATCTGGCGCCAGCTTGGCTCCCTTTGCACTACTGTTTGTGGCAATTGCCCATGTTGCCAGACTGTGAGGTCAGACTTGGAGTTTCAGCGCATCTATGAGTTCTTTTCACGGCTCCGTGGGGAGTTTGAGCCTCGACGTGCTCAGTTGTTTGCTCGTGGTCGTGTTCCTATTTCTGAGGTGCTTTCTAAGCTTCGTGCTGAGGAGACTCGCCTTCGTGGTGCTGGTTTACTTCAGGTTCCCTCTGTGCTCGCTACTCGAGCTGCTACTCCTCCAATGTCTTCTCGCTCTAGTGCTCCCCCGCTACTGCCCACTCCTCCGGGTAGTGAGGCCCGCTCTTGTGAAGGCCGCTCTCATCCTCGTACTCATTGTGACTACTGCAACAGGGATGGTCACCCAGAGTCTGACTGCTTCAAGAAGAAGCGTGATATGCGTAATAGGGAGCGCAATTCTTCTTCTGGGACTCGTGCTTCTTCCTCGACGCCGTCTACTGTCTCCTTGACTGAGCAAGATATTATGAAGCTCAAGCGTCTACTTGCTGCTTCAGGTTCTTCTACGGGTACCGCAGGCTCTGTGACTGGTGCTTCTAGTGCTGAGCGACCACTGTCTACACAGTCAGGTACATCCCCATGGGTTTTGGATTCTGGAGCTTCATTTCATATGTCCTCCGATTCTTCTACCTTGTCCTCTCATAGATCTCTTGATTTTCCTATTAATGTTCTTACAGCTGATGGTACTCCTCTTCCTGTTGCGAGTCGAGGCACTCTTGCCACTTCTTCCTTTTATGTTCCAGATGTTTCTCATGTGCCTCGCCTTGCTATGAACCTATTTTCTGCGGGTCGGCTTACTGATTCTGGTTGTCGCGTCATTCTTGATGTTGATTCTTGCACTATCCAGGATCGCCACATGAAGGATCTGGTCGGGGCTGGCCCATGCCGCCATGATTCTCAGGGGCTTTGGGAGTTGGACTGGCTTAATGTTCCTTCCGCTACCACCACACTCACCAGTCCATCTGCCTTCGTCACTTCAGCTGCCAGCTCCTTCCAGCAGTGGCATCATCGACTTGGTCACCTTTGTGGTTCTCGACTATCGTCTTTAGTTCATCGTGGTCTTCTGGGGCCTGTCTCAGGAGATGTCTCCTTACAATGTCAGGGTTGTAGGCTTGGTAAACAAGTTCAGTTACCTTATCCTACTAGCGAGTCAGTGTCTCAGCGCCCTTTTGATTTAGTACATTCAGATGTGTGGGGTCCGGCTCCCTTCTCTTCCAAAGGGGGCCATCGCTACTATATTATTTTTATAGATGATTTCTCTCACTACACTTGGATTTACTTCATGTCTTCTTGTAGCGAGGTTCTCTCTATTTATAAGTGTTTTGCCGGCATGGTCCACACTCAGTTCTCTACACCTATTCGCGTGTTTCGTGTTGATTCTGTTGGTGAGTATATCTCCAAAATGTTGCGTGGTTTTCTTGCTGAGCAGGGTACTCTTGCTCAGTTCTCTTATCCCAGTGCTCACGCTCAGAATGGCGTGGCTGAGCGCAAGCATCGTCACCTTCTTGAGACAGCTCGTGCGATGATGATTGTCGCCTCTCTTCCGCCTCTTTTCTGGGATGAGGCTGTCTCCACTCCCACATATCTCATAAACATTCAACCCTCATCTGCTCTACGGGGAGGTATTAGAGTGTCTTTCTGATCATTCTCCTGATTATTCTGCTCTTCGGATGTTTGGTTGTGTTTGTTATGTTTTCCTTGCCCCCCGAGAACGCACCAAACTAAGCGCTCAGTCTGTCGAGTGTTTTGTTTGGGCTACAGTGATGAACATAAGGGTTATCGGTGTTGGGATCCTGTCGGTCGACGGATGCGTATTTCTAGGGATGTGACTTTTGATGAGTCTCGTCCATTCTACACGCGACCATCCTCTTTGACCTTTTTAGTAGAGGATATCTCTTTTCTCACGTTTCCTGATACACCTCCCTCTTTGCCTCATATTCCTACTCCTCCTTCTCGTCCTACTATTGCAGATCCAACACCACCTTCTCCTATCGTATCTTCTCCTTCCTTATTGCATGACACTCCACCTTCATCACCGATGTCTTCTCCATCTCCATCACCTCCGATGGTTCCTTCCCGTCCCACTTTTCCTTTTCATTATACCCGTCGTCGACGTGTTATGGACGTATCTACTGATGTGCCATCTACTTCTGGTGCATCGTCTTCCTCCTCCCAGCCGACTTATGGTCTTCGGGCTCGATCTTGCCCTCCTCCTGACCACTATTCTCCTAGCCGATATGGCTTTTTGGTTGTACTTGAGCCTAGCTCTTATCGTGATGCTGTTGTTCATCTTGAATGGCAGTTTGCGATGGCAGAGGAGATTGCCACACTTGAGCGCAACAGCACATGGTGAAATGATCGATATGGTTGACTATAGGGGGGGTGAATAGGCAACTAACAATTTTTAGACTTTTCTTTAACAATTCAAACCTTGCAACAAAATAGGTTGTCTAGATGTGCAACTACGTGGACAACCTATATGATGCAAAGACAACTAGCACACAAGCAAGAAATAGATACAACACAAGTAAGCTTGCAAAAGTAAAGGCACAAGATAACCAAGAGTGGAGCCGGTGGAGACGAGGATGTGTTATCGAAGTTCCTTCCTTTTAAGGGGACGTACGTCTCCGTTAGAGCGGTGTGGAGGCACAATGCTCCCCAAGAAGCCACTAGGGCCACCGTAATCTCCTCACGCCCTCACACAATGCGAGATGACGTGATTCCACTATTGGTGCCCTTGAAGGCGGCGACCGAACCTTTACAAACAAGATTGGGGCTATCTCCGCAACACTTGGTGGCTCCCAACAACACCACGAAGCTTCACCACAATGGAGTATGGCTTCGAGGTGACCTCAACCGTCTAGGGTGCTCAACACCCAAGAGTAACAAGATCCGCTAGGGATAAGTGGGGGGAATCAAATTTCTCTTGGTGGAAGTGCAGATCGGGGCCTTCTCAACCAATCCCGAGCAAATCAACAAGTTTGATTGGCTAGGGAGAGAGATCGGGCGAAAATGGAGCTTGGAGCAGCAATGGAGCTTTGGGGGAAAGAGGTAGGTCAACTTTGGGGAAGAAGACACCTTTATATAGTGGGGGAACCAATCCAACCGTTACCCCACTGAACAGCCCCGCACAGAGCGATACTACCGCTTGGGCAGGGCGGTACTACCACTGAGGGCGATACTACCGCTCTTACCCAGCGGTACTGCCGCGCTGATGAGGAGGTCAGGGTCCTGGCCCCAGAGCGGTACTACCATGGGAGTAGGCGCGGTACTACCGCTACTACTATCGCACTTAGCACCATAAAACCTGACATGAAAAACAACAATCTCGAATCGAGGTGGCAGTAGCCCGGAACCACTGCGGTACTACAGCTGAAGACCACAAGCGGTACTACCGCTTGGGGAGCGGTACTACCGCTCTGGGAGCGGTACTACCGCTTGGGTGCTTCGGCGGTACTACCCCTGTGGACCGCGGTACTACCGCTGGGGCAGGAAAAGGGAGACACAGGGGAAAAGGCAGCTCCAAAGAAGCGGAAGGAAAACGTCGGGTGTGATATGGATGTGTACGTGTTGATTCCACCCTAGCCTTACCAAAGCGGATCCCCTCTTGATAGTACGGTGACTCCTACGAAACTAGTCCACCAACAACGAAATGAAGGAGCTACACCGTCTTGAATAAAACACCGAGGGGAGGTAATCGTCTCGTGCCAATGGATGAATCTCTGAAAGAACTTAACGCACACGATTAGTCCGCACAAGCATTGTCATCAATCACCTAAACATCTTGGGGGAAAATATGCCCTTACAATCTCCCTCTTTTTGGTGGATTGATGACAATACATGATTTTCACAATATGAGAGATATAGGACAAGCGCAAAAACCCCACCGTCCTAAAATGTAGATGATCTCCCCCTAGATGTGTGCTATCTAGATAAGTGCTTTGGACTGCACGGCACACAAACTAGGATCAACGCTCCCCCTACAATTTAGAGACCAACCACCTAAGCAGTGTATATGAGAGTAGCATAGATAACTTAACAGGATAAGCATGCAACTCATAAGCTGAATAGTGACATAGATAATGATACTGGAAAGATAAGGTAGCATATGTCTCACACCATATGGCTGGAACTTAGGTCTCACTGACACAAACCAAACAAAGCAAATTGCGAGGAAAACACAAACACAGAAGACGGAAGACACAAAGCACAAATCCCTAAACTCTCTCCCCCTTTGGCATCGAGACACCAAAAAGGAGAGGGGGTGCTGCTACAGCTCCAGGTGATAGCAAAAGAGGGACACACACATCAGAGCTCAGCGGGATCATCTGCGCCACCGTCGTCAGTCGGGAAGTGCTCGGCATCAGAATTGGTCCACGGGCAGTGCTGCTGAATCCACTCCTCCTCCTCGGTAAGTTGGTCCTCAGATCCACTGATAACTGTAGCACCAAACTGACGCATGAGCTCCTTATGGCGACCTCGGGCCTTCTTCTCAGCCACATGAGTCATGTACTGACCGTGAGACTCCATGCAGAACAACTTCTTCATCTTGAGCTTGAGCTTCTTTGCCCAAGAGGGCTCTGCCTCATAAGGCACGTAGTCATCATCATCATCCTCAGCCTCAACCCCAGTCTCCTCCTCGGTCTCCATGGCAGTAGCAGACGAAGGAACTCCAGTCTTAGGGGCCTGAGTGCCCCAGTTATCCTTCTTCCTCAGACGCTTGATGTCGTGAGAGACCAACTCTCCAGTCTCCAGTATCACCTGGGGGTAGACACGATCCCAGGCCTTCTCAATAAGCAGCATGATGAACGGACCATAAATCGGGCACTTGCGCTCGGAGATAGCAGATAACAGCTCAGACCACATAACATGAGAGATATCCAGGGACTCTCCGGTGTTCTGTTCCTTCTGACGCTGGCAGAAGAGAAGCATGTCCACGAGATAGGAGTGAACCATATCTAGATTCCCGATACGAGGGAAAAGAGTCTCTCTAAAGACATGGTGAAGGATATCCAGATAGGCAGGCAGCTCATACGTTTCCTTCTTCGTCTCAGGGTTGATCCTCAAAGTGCAGTAGGGCCATAGAGCTTGCTTGTGAGTGGCGTTGTTGCGGCGGTGTGGGCGAAAGCCGACAGGAGACTCAAGACCTAGATCTTCCACCCCAATCAACTCCATGAAAGCTTTCCACTTGACTGAAAGCAACTTGCCATTGGTCATCCAAGTCAGTGTCCTGTCCTCATTAGTCCCGAGATGAACCATGGCATAGAATTGGGCCACAATATCAGCATCATAATCTTTGTTGAATTGCATGACCCCGAGAATGTTCAGTTGAGTGCACATCTGAAGAGCTTCACCAAAGTATTCAGGATCCTTCTCCATATGGTCGGTGTCGATGGAGTGCACGTTGACAAAGAGGTTCTTCTTGGCTTTGAGAACATCAAAGAAGATGGCAAACTGGAACCTGTTCCAGAACGGACGGTTGACCAAAGTGGGATCTTGGTCTTCCTCATACGGGTTGCAGCGACGCCTTGCCCAGAACTCCTTGGGCGGCATTTCTGGCACGGTTTTGCCTGGCTTTGGCTTGGCACCAGGCTTCTTCTGGAGTTGAGGTGGAGGTGGAGCACTTGAAGAACCTCCGGCAGACTCAGTGGTGCGGTAGCGCTTGGACGTGGCACGACCGGGGTTGACACGACGAGCCTGATGCTCAGGAACCTCATCACCTGGAACCACACACAAGAACACGCAAACAACCAGAAAGAACGAGCATAAGCCACAAAACACGAGCAAAAGATCACTGAGAGGTAAGAGCATGGTGGAAACTGGTAGATGGTGGTAGTACCGCGACCCGCGAGCGGTAGTACTGCTCCAAGCGGTAGTACCACTCTGGAGAGAGCGGTAGTACCGCTCGAGATGAGGAAACAGCAGTTTCCTATTGCCGTGGTCAGATCCGACACTACCGTCCTACCAAATTCAAAAATACTCCAACCAAACACCAATCCAAACTGTCTAGAAGCATTCTCCATCCTACTCAAGCCTAGATCTGGCCAAAAATCTAGAGATGCAACTGCTATTGCCCCTAAGATGCTAGATTGGAAATCTAGACAAGAAGAAAAAGGGAGCGGGGGCAATACCGGCATCCATGGCAAGAGGACAAGATGGGGATCGTATCCACCGAAGGAAATGGAGAGGAACACCCCGGAGAGGGAGATCCGCCGGAGCCCTCCCGCAGCGCCGGTTGCTGAAGAGAGAGGAACAGAGCAAGGGGGCGAGCGAATGGGTATGGGGGAGAAGAAACTCCCCCTGCCCCCGATATAACCCCCTGCCCGTGCCTCATAGCGGTAGTACCGCGCTGGAGGGCGGTAGTACCGCTCAGCAACCAAACGGCTTCTAGACAAACGACTAAAGCACCAAAGAGACGAGAAAGCAAGGCCAAGAGAAAGAAAAGACCAACAAGGCAACACACACACTAACAACGGTCCAGAACCCACTCTTTCAAAACAACCACACGAAACAGAGCGAGCTCTGGCCTCTCTCAAGAGAGGGCGGTGGCCGGAGCCACCTATGTTTGAGTCAATTGGTATGGCACCGCGAAGAATTATCCTTGGGCCCATGACCAAAACTCGTCTTTGAAGCACAAGTACCATCAAAAATGGCTAATGTGAAAGAGTTGATCATTTTATGCATAATGGGGGGAGGGAGAGTTCATTGAGAGAACAACACTCCCCCTATGTCCATGCCTACATCTAAACTAGACACCAAGTTGAGTGAGGTGGGGTGTGCAAGGGTTCAAGTCACATTGCTCGAATCAATGATATTTAGCTCATGCCTTAACTCGCGAAATCTTGCTTCATCCAAGGGCTTCGTGAAAATATCTGCAAGGTTATCATGAGTGTTGACATACTTGAGCTCGATCTCCCCTCGCCTAATGTGATCCCGGATGAAATGATACCGAATCTCAATATGCTTCGTCTTGAAGTGTTGCACCGGGTTGAGAGAAATCTTGATGGCACTTTCGTTGTCACACCAAAGAGGCACTTTGTCACAAATGACACCGTATTCCTTTAAAGTTTGCCTCATCCATAAAAGTTGTGCACAACAACTACCGGCCGCCACATATTCCGCTTCGGTGGACGAGAGAGACACACAACTTTGCTTTTTGGAAGACCAACTCACCAAAGAGCACCCAAGAAACTGGCACCCTCCGGAAGTGGACTTCCTATCCACTTTGTCTCCCGCCCAATCGGAATCCGTAAATCCTTCAAGTTTGAAGTTTGCCCCTCTTGGGTACCATAAGCCAAAGTTTGGGGTATGAGCCAAATATCGAAAGATTCGCTTGACCGCCACATAGTGACTTTCCTTCGGTGCGGCTTGAAACCGTGCACACATCCCCACACTCAACATGATATCCGGTCTAGATGCACAAAGGTAAAGCAAGGAGCCAATCATGGAGCGATATACCTTTTGATCCACCGCTTTACCATTGGGATCAATGTCAAGTTGGCACTTGGTGGGCATTGGAGTAGTAGCCGGCTTGACATCACTTAGCTTGAATCTTTTTAGCATGTCTTGAGTGTATTTGGCTTGGTTGATGAAGGTTCCTTCTCTTCTTTGTTTGATGTCAAAACCAAGGAAGAACTTCAACTCTCCCATCGAAGACATCTTGAACTTGGAGGTCATGAGAGCGGCAAATTCTTCATTGAAAGCTTTGTTAGGAGAACCAAAGATAATGTCATCAACATATAGTTGGCACACAAACAACTCCCCTTTGACCTTCTTAGTAAAAAGAGTGGGATCAATTAGCCCAACTTCAAATCCACGATCTTGTAACAACTCGGTAAGGTGGTCATACCACGCACGTGGGGCTTGTTTAAGGCCATAGAGTGCCTTATCGAGTTGATACACATGATCCGGGAAGTAAGGATCCTCGAACCCGGGGGGTTGCTTGACATAAACCAACTCATTAATGGGACCATTAAGAAAAGCACTTTCCATATCCATTTGTTGCAACTTAAAGTTGTGATGGGAAGCATAAGCAATCAACAAACGAATGGATTCAAGACGAGCAACGGGAGCAAAGGTTTCACCGTAGTCGATACCCTCGACTTGGGAGTAGCCTTGTGCTACCAATCTTGCCTTGTTGCGAATGATGTTCCCATGAGCATCTTGCTTGTTCTTGAAGATCCACTTGGTTCCAATGATGTTATGGTTCCCCGAAGGCCTTGGCACCAACCTCCACACCTTGTTGTACTCGAAGTTGTTGAGTTCTTCATGCATGGCATTGAGCCAATCCGAGTCTTCGAGCGCCTCATAGACCTTATGGGGTTCAACACAAGAGAGAAATGCGTGATGTTCACAATAGTTTGCTAATTGTCTACGAGTGCTTACCCCCTTTCTTAGGCTTCCAACCACATTCTCCATGAGATGACCTTTGGTGGTGAGTTTGGAAGCAATCTTCGCGGCACGACGCTCTAATTCCTCCTCGGATGTGGAAGGAGGAGGGTTCACTTGATCATCTTGAGCGTCGTCATGAGCTTGTTCTTGATCTTGAGCTTGCTCATGATCTTGAACTTGCTCGAGGGGGAGAACTTGACCTTGGGCATCATTTGGAGGTTCACCACCATCTTGAGATTGATCTTGCCCTTGGTCTTGTTCCCGAGGTTGAGGGCCTACACTTTGTTCTTCGGAAGCGTGTGGGTCTTGAGTAGGTGAAGGCTCCACTGGAGTGGAGCATTGTCCTTCTCCTTCGGCCACAAGGGGTTCCTCAATGGGTAGAATATGACCAATACCCATTCTTCTTATGGCTTGGGGAGGAATTTCATCACCTACATCACAAGTACCACTTTGCTCCACTTGGGAGCCGTTATTTTCGTCAAACTCCACGTTACACGTCTCCTCAATGAGTCCGTTGGACTTGTTGAGAACACGGTAAGCATGAGAGTTTGTAGCATAACCAACAAATATGCCCTCATAAGCTCTAGCCTCGAATTTAGACAAACGAACACCTTTCTTGAGAATGAAACACTTACACCCGAACACCCGGAAGTACTTGAGATTGGGCTTGTTCCCGGTGAGTATCTCATACGGAGTCTTGTTCAAGCCTTTGCGGAGATAGAGCCGATTGGATGCATGACATGCAGTGTTGATGGCTTCGGCCCAAAAGTTGTATGGAGACTTGAACTCCGCCATCATGGTCCTTGCCGCATCCATCAACGTCCGGTTCTTCCTCTCCGCAACACCATTTTGTTGAGGGGTATATGGTGCAGAATATTGGTGCTTGATCCCCTCATCACTAAGAAACTCATCCAAGGTGTAGTTCTTGAACTCGGTGCCGTTGTCACTTCTTATTGTCAAGATCTTTGCATTATGTTGACGTTGAGCTTCATTTGCAAAGTCGATGACGGTTTGTTGAGTCTCACTCTTCCTCTTGAAGAAGTATACCCAAGTGTATCTTGAATAATCATCCACAATCACCAAGCAATACTTTCTACCCCCAAGACTATCAAAGGATGGAGGCCCAAAGAGGTCCATGTGCAGGAGCTCCAAGGGTCTCTTTGAGTAGATGATAGTCGTGGGAGGGTGAGCCGTTTCATGAAGCTTTCCTTCGATACAAGCACTGCAAGCACGATCTTTGGCAAAACTAACATTCGTTAGTCCACGGACATGGTCCCCCTTGAGAAGACTTTGCAAAGATCTCATATTGACGTGGGCTAAACGGCGATGCCAAAGCCATCCCACATCAACTTTAGCCATTAGGCATGTCGCGGTCTTAGTGGGTTGCTCCGAAAAGTTAATCACATAGAGACCGTTCTCGACATGCCCAACAAAGGCTACTTTAAGAGTCTTGCTCCACAAGAGGGCCACGGTATCAATATCAAAGAAGGTGGCAAAGCCCATGAGTGCGAGTTGACGAACGGAAAGTAAATTGAACGCAAGGGACTCAACAAGCATGACTTTCTCGATCGTTAGATCATGAGAAATGACAACCTTGCCAAGACCCAATACCTTAGAATGTGAGGCATCACCCCATTCGACATTGGTGGGCATAGATGGGATCTTGTGCACTTCCACCACCAAGTCCTTGCTCCCGGTCATATGATTTGTTGCTCCACTATCGAGCAACCATGATCCCCCACCGGAAGCAAACACCTACAAGAGATCAATGCTTGGTTTTAGGTACCCATTGAGTAATGGGTCCTTTGATGTTAGTAACAAGGGTCTTAGGAACCCAAATAGACCATTCAATGTACTCATAAGAAGAACCAACAAATTTAGCATAAACATGCCCATCACTAGCACGGCACAACACATAAGAGGGGTTAAAGTCGCCGGCTTTGTTGGGAGAGATGGCTTTGCACTCTTTGGCATCACCACTCTTCGCATTGTTCTTCTTCTCCTTAGGAGCACCCTCTCCCTCCTTCACAAAGGTTTGCTTGAGCGGGGGAGGTCGATTGGTCTTGTTATTCTTCTCCTTGTTCTTCTTCTTGTTCTTGGACTTGGGTGAGAACCCAACTCCCTCCTTGCCCACAACTTCCTTTTGATTGCTCAAAAGGTCATTTAGGTTCTTCTCGCCTTGTATGCATGACACAAGACCTTTCTCGAGTTGTTCCTTCAACTTGACATTCTCCTCCACAAGATGCACATGCTCACAACATGGGTTAGTAGCATTTGCATTATCAATCAAGACCATGTGAGGAAATGTGGCCTTTTCCTTGGTTAGCTTAACTTGGAGTTGAGCATGAGACTCCTTGAGGTTTGCATGAGCACCTTTCAAGACCTTATGGGCCTTGTCAAGTACATCAAACTCCTCCTTGAGTCTAACATGATCAACCCCAAGTTTAGCCTTCTCGGAAGTTAGAACACGAGACACAACAAGAGCATGATCAAGATCTTTCTTTAGTTTGGCATGGTCATCGTTGTGTGACTCCTCAAGAGCCAAACGATGCCCACGCTCTTCCTCAAGAGCATTAGAGAGATCCGATATCTCATCGGCATAGTCACGACTATGACCTTCCATCTTAGAGATGGTTTCTTCGTGAGCCTCGATCATGTCATTGGCTTCACCAAGTTGTTCTAAGAGAGCAACGAAGTGCTTCTTGGATTTTCCCTTGAGCTTACTCATGAATGACTCAAATTCATTTACCTCCTCATTAGACCCCTTAACATTATCAAGTCCATCCGTTGAAGGAGGATTAGGAATAATGGTGGTTTTGATGTTGGGGGTTACCTTGTTGGTGGCTTTAGCCATGAGGCACTTGGCGGTGATGTTCTCGTTGGGTGAATCGAAGAGAGACACCCGGGGAGTTGTGGCAATGGCAGCGGATGCCATAGCCGTTGCTTCACTATCTTCATCATCATTGTCATCCTCACGGTATTCTTCTTGAACTACCAACCCGCGTGTTGGAGTCTTCTTGATGAAGTTGTTCTTGTTTGGGAAGGACTTGGCTTTGTCTTTTCGGATGAACTTGCCATCATTGTCTTCCCGCTTCTCGTAAGGACAATCCGCAACGAAGTGGCTCACATTGCCACAGTTGAAACAAGTTCTAACTCGTTGCTTGCCCTTGAGGCCACTTGAGTTGTTCTTGTTGAAGTTGGGTCTTGTATTCTTCTTACTCCAAAATTGTCTTGAGGCAAGAGCCATGTGCTCATGATAATCATACTTCGTGTCTTCGGGGTTGCTCTCCTCATCTTCCTCTTCTTCTTCTTCTTCCACACTAACCTTGGCCTTCAAGGCAAGATTGGGATTCTTTGCCCTTTGAGAACGGAGCACCGCATTGTCGGCGGTCTTGTCCAAGATGCTCATTGCAACAAACTCATCCAACACTTCACCTTGAGGTCATGGAGTGGAAGTCCGGTCTTTGACGAATGATGGAGGACATGGCCTTGTTGTAGGGCATCATGGCCTTGAGGAACTTGCGCTTGATCCAATTGTCATCCGTGTCCTTGCTCCCATGATCTCGGAGTGCGACCGCGAGTTTGGTCACTCTTCGAAAGAGCTCACGAGGTTCTTCATCTTCTTTCATTGCAAACTCATCGGCTTCATCTTGCACCACTTCATAGCTGGAGCGTTGAATGCTAGCACTTCCTCGATAGAGAGACTCAACACATTTCCATGCTTCTTTAGCCATGACATGAGGTCAAAGATGAGGGAGATCTTCGGGAAGGATTGCATCTTGGATGATGAAGAGAGCACTCTCATTGAATTGATTGTCCACGGCTTCTCGAGGGGTGAAGTTGCTTGGGTCATGAGGATAGAAACCTTCTTCTATAATTCTCCAAAGATTAGTATTCACATGCTTTAAATTATGCTTGAAACGATAAACCCAACCATCAAAATCCTCATTTTTCACAATCTTAGGAGGTGGACCGGCATGATTTAAATGAGTAGTGAGAATCGGTCCACCATAAGTAGGAGGTTCCACATGGGCAAAGATGCCGGAGCCATTTCTACCACTAGTAGAAGGACCTTTTTCACTATTAGCTTCCCACTTGTCGGAGGTGGCATCCGTCACCTTGTTAGTGGGATCACCCACTTTCATCGGCGAGGTAGATAGTTTAAGTCCTTCTAGGAATTCAGAAAACATGCTTTTAACCTCGGCCGTCATGGAGGTTTTCAATGTGTCTAAAGCCACATTGAATTCCTCACGTGAGACCGAGGTTCCCCCTTCGGCCGAAGACGAGATGGGATTCACATCGGAGTGCTCCTCCGCACCGTCGTTGGTGTCAACCATACTCTTCGAACGGCAAAGCCCTTAATAAAGAGACGAGGCTCTGATACCAATTGAAAGGATCGATATGGTTGCCTAGAGGGGGGGGCTGAATAGGCAACTAATAATTTTTAGACTTTTCTTCAACAATTTAAACCTTGCAACGAAATAGGTTGTCTAGATGTGCAACTACGTGGACAACCTATATGATGCAAAGACAACTAGCACACAAGCAAGCAATAGATACAACACAAGTAAGCTTGCAAAAGTAAAGGCACAAGATAACCAAGAGTGGAGCCGGTGGAGACGAGGATGTGTTACCGAAGTTCCTTCCTTTTAAGGAGAAGTACGTCTCCGTTAGAGCGGTGTGGAGGCACCATGCTCCCCAAGAAGCCACTAGGGCCACCGTAATCTCCTCACGCCCTCACACCATGCGAGATGCCGTGATTCCACTATTGGTGCCCTTGAAGGCAGCGACCGAACCTTTACAAACAAGATTGGGGCTATCTCCACAACACTTGGAGGCTCCCAACAACACCATGAAGCTTCACCACAATGGAGTATGGCTTCGAGGTGACCTCAACCGTCTAGGGTGCTCAACACCCAAGAGTAACAAGATCCGCTAGGGATAAGTGGGGGGAATCAAATTTCTCTTGGTGGAAGTGTAGATCGGGGCCTTCTCAACCAATCCCGAGCAAATCAACAAGTTTGATTGGCTAGGGAGAGAGATCGGGCGAAAATGGAGCTTGGAGCAACAATGGAGCTTTGGGGGAAAGAGGTAGGTCAACTTTGGGGAAGAAGACACCTTTATATAGTGGGGGAACCAATCCAACCGTTACCCCACTGAACAGCCCCGCATAGAGCGGTACTACCGCTTGGGCAGGGCGGTACTACCGCCGAGGGCGGTACTACCGCTCTTAACCAGCGGTACTGCTGCGCTGACGAGGAGGTCAGGGTCCTGGCCCCAGAGCGGTACTACCGTGGGAGTAGGCGCGGTACTACCGCTTGGAGCGGTACTACCGCCACTACTACCGCACTTAGTACCGTAAAACCTGACACGAAAAACAACGATCTCGAATCGAGGCGGCAGTAGCCCGGAACCACTGCGGTACTACCGCTTTGGGAGCGGTACTACCACTTTGGGAGCGGTACTACCGCTTGGGTGCTTCGGCGGTACTACCGCTGGGGCAGGAAAAGGGAGACACAGGGGAAAAGGCAGCTCCAAAGAAGCGGAAGGAAAACGTCGGGTGTGATATGGATGTGTACGTGTTGATTCCACCCTGGCCTTACCAAAGCGGATCCCCTCTTGATAGTACGGTGACTCCTACGAAACTAGTCCACCAACAACGAAACGAAGGAGCTACACCGTCTTGAATAAAACACTGAGGGGAGGTAATCGTCTCGTGCCAATGGATGAATCTCTGAAAGAACTTAACACACACGATTAGTCCGCATACGCATTGTCATCAATCACCAAAACATCTTGGGGGAAAATATGCCCTTACACATGGGGTCTGGTTTCTCTTCCTCCCCGTGTTCGTCCCATCACTTGTAAGTGGGTCTATAAGATTAAGACTCGCTCTGATGGTTCTCTCGAGCGTTATAAAGCTCGTCTTGTGGCTCACGGCTTTCAGCAGGAGCATGGTCGTGATTATGATGAGACATTTGCTCTTGTGGCCCATATGACCACTGTCCGCACACTTCTCGCCGTGGCCTATGTTCGCAACTGGTCCGTGTCACAACTTGATGTTAAAAATGCCTTTCTTAATGGTGAGTTGCATGAGGAGGTTTATATGCAGCCACCACCTGGGTATTCAGTTCCCGATGGCATGGTTTGTCGTCTTCGTCGCTCTCTCTATGGCCTAAAGCAAGCCCCTCGTGCTTGGTTTGAGCGTTTTGCCTCTATGGTCACTGTTGCTGGTTTTTCACCCAGTGATCACGATCCAGCGTTGTTTGTCCACCTTTCTGCTCGTGGTCGCACTCTTCTTCTTCTATATGTTGATGACATGATCATCACTGGTGACGATTCTGAGTACATTGCCTTTGTCAAGGCCCGTCTTAATGAGCAGTTCCTTATGTCTAATCTTGGTCCTCTTTGTTACTTTCTTGGGATTGAGGTTTCCTTCACCTCTGCTGGCTTTTTTATTTCCCAAGAAAAGTATATCCAGGGTCTTCTTACTCGTGCGGCTCTTAGTGATGAGCGCACTGCTGAGACTCCTATGGAGCTCAATGTTCACCTTCGCGCTTCTGATGGTGAGCCCTTGTCTGACCCGACACATTATCGTCATCTTGTTGGGAGTCTTGTGTATCTTGCTGTCACTCGTCCGGATATCTCCTATCCTGTCCATATTCCAAGTCAGTTTGTTTCTGCTCCCACTTCAGTTCACTATAGTCACCTTCTCCGTGTTCTACGATATCTTCGTGGCACGATCTCTCATCGTCTCTTTTCCCCCTGTTCCAGCTCGTTACAGCTCCAAGCCTATTCGGATGCTATGTGGGCTAGTGATCCTACGGATCACCGTTCACTTTCTGCCTACTGTGTCTTTCTTGGTGGTTCCCTCATTTCCTAGAAGACGAAGAAACAGACTACAGTTTCTCGTTCGAGTGCAGAGGCCGAGTTGCGAGCTATGGCTCTTCTGACGGCTGAGGTGACTTGGTTACGATGGTTACTGGAGGATTTTTGTGTTTCTGTTACTACACCTACCACCCTCCTATCAGACAACACAGGTGCTATTAGTATTGTGCGGGGCCCCGTGAAGCATGAGCTTACCAAACACATTGGTGTTGATGCTTTTTATGTGCGCGCTGCTGTGCAGGATCATGTTGTTTGCTCTTCAGTATGTGCCTTCTGAGTTACAGCTTGCAGACTTCTTCATGAAGGCTCAGACTAGAGCGCAACATGGGTTTCACCTCTCCAAACTCAGTGTTGCGGATCAACCATGAGTTTGAGGCGGGGTGTTAGAATTGTATTAAGTGATGTCTTTTGGCCTTTTACATTCTAGTCTCTTGGCATCCTTTTGAAGCCTTTTGGCATTCTCATGTATGTGTATATATGTTGGCATTGGCCTCCTAATAATATAAGCTGCATATTTCCAACTTCAGACCATAGGCCGGCCCTATACCCTACTGCGTCTCTGCCCATTCCTGAACTCCAGTTGTACAACCTTGTTGTTGTCTATCAAAAGCAGGAAAGAACGGCAATGGAGGAAAACCAAATGGTTCGCTCAAAACTAGCAAAACTTACAAATATATAAGGGCATGCAATTACTTTGTCCCAAAATTATACTGGCCTCAAATGAACGACGCTGGTGCGATATTAGACTATATTGGCGATGCGTCAAGGACGTGACGAAAGCACCCTTTAGTGACATCTCCGATCAATTGTTCGTCCGTTGAATCCGTCCATCATCAGTAATGGACAATCTGCATGACAGTAGTATTTTATACTGTATTAGTCTTTGTTTACCTTCCGGCAAGACAGCCGAGGTCAGTAGAAGAATGGGAATGTAGTATGAGGAAGTAGAAACATTGAAATTGTGTGAGACTGATCTTTTTTTTTGAAAGAACTGGTGTATCACCGGCATTCATACATTAGAAGGAGAGAGGCGAAAAATATGTTCATGATCAAGTGATCATGGTGGATTACAAGACTTAGGCATGAAAATATTGTATGTGATGGCCCTAGCCCGGATCGCCCAGAGGAGTCGCGAGGCATTTGGTTCCTGCCAGCTTCCAATCTTCTGCATCTCTCCTGATTGCAGCGACAACATTGCATACTGGGCTCGTCTCATGCCTGAAGGTGCGATTGTTCCTCTCCTGCCAGATGTGCCATGCAGTTAGGAAAATCATTGTCTTGAGCTTCTCTCTGAGCCTCAGTCGTTCCTGTTGGAGAATGTTTCGCAGCCGTGTGACAGAGGTGGTTGTGTCTTGGATGTTCTCTGAAATGAGCGTGAGCTTGTCGCAGTCAGCCCAGGTTGCAATCTGCCTCCAAATTGCTCTGGAGACTGGGCAGTCCCAGAACAGGTGAGTTGAGGTTTCCAAGTTTCTTCTGCAAAGGGAGCAAAAGTAGTCATTTTCCCATCCCCTGCGTTGCAATCTGTCATTGCACCATAAGCGGTTGCGGAGGAGCAGCCAGAAGAAAATTTTGATGTTTCCGGGAGCCCAGGTTTTCCATATGAGCTGCTCGTCATTTGTCTTCGGACATTCTCTGAATTGCAGTTTGTACGCTGACTTGGCGCTGTAGCTGCCGGTGTTCTCAGTGCGCCATGCGATCTTGTCTTCCACATGAGGTTGCAGCACCGGGCTTGCAGCTCGCAGCGCCCTCCATAGGACCAGGAAGCTGTGAACAAGGTCATCATTTGGGCGGAGACTGATATCTTGCACCCAAGAGTCGTCTGCCATGGCATTGGCTACGCATTTTTTCTTTCCTTTGGAGCGCTTGAACAGGCCTGGGAACAGAGTGGCCAGGGTGGGGGGGGGGGGGGGTGATCCATGGAGATAGCCAGAACAGCGCTAACTTTCCGTTGCCGAGGGTGACCGTGGTCGCAGAGTCAAAAAAAGCTATGTCGGTTTTGTCACATGGAAGTTCAGAGCCCTTCCATAGCCTTTCCTCACTTTGCCATGACAGCCACAACCATCGCTGGCGCAAGGCAGTGAGACTGATCTTAATATTTGTCATTGCATGGCAGTAGTTGCGGTACAACTCAAGAGCTCTTGTTGACGTTTTTTGTTGAAGGCAGCATAGTCCCACGGGGTAGAAGTTCTTCATGTTAAGTTTCAGGCACTAGTCAAGGCAACCAAGCCCGAGGCCTGTATGTGGACATAGAGAGGGGCAACGCCATTTTTTGGAAAAATTACGAAAGTTAAGACTTGAAACACGTCAGGAGTGGTGGATCTCGTAGTGAAGGACTTACAAAATTCCAGAAGTAGATGGAGAAAGCAGAAGAACATCATTAAAAAAATACAGTATGGTAAAAAATGAAAAGTTTAATACAAATATTTTATTTAAAAGCCAAGAAATGTAGAACACAAAATGACACAAAGTACATTCAAATCCATCCATGACAATCAATTAGAAAAAAAAACATCCAAGACAAGATAAACCCAACTATGCATGGACATGGCCGGGTGCGCTCCTTTTTTTTGAGGGGTGCCGGGTGCGCTCGTAAGTGGGAGGGGTGCCGAATCAGATCTCGCCTACGCGAGCCCATTAGTGCAGCCCAATCAAGTGGGTTTTCTTTCCTTCTTTCTACCGCTCAGGTAGGGGTGAAGTTTTCTTTTTTATGATAATACGTGTCTCATTTATAAAATAAAGATCCGGTTACAAGACACGTAAGCACCGACATTACAAGATTGAAAAGGTAGGATAATCCTATGCAAAATACCAGCGCATGTTCCTCTCCTCCGACATCACGAAGCGGCCACCAAAGGTAAAGAAAACAGATCACCTCTTCACTTGAGCTCGACGCGACTCCATCGCTGATCAACAGCTTTATGGACCTCGAAAGTAGTTTGCCAGAAGTAAAAGCATTATCGTTGAAAGAATCAGACTGGGGCAACATGTCCATGGACACACCATCGAACTCTAGATCTGACACCCCCGCACGACAACGACGTCGAAGGAGGAAACCAGAACTATCAGCCACCAACCACAAACCCAGCATGGGATGCACCATCTTCCAGCTGTCACTTGCACAGACAACCGTCTGCCCGTACTCCTGGATGACAAAACCTCCATGCTCCACCATGACGTCGGAGACAACGCCACATCAACGGGGACAGAGCAGAAGAAGAGACACACCTGATGGAGTCGTCGCTGCCGCCTCATCGGCATCATCCATGAACCCTAACACAGCCGATCTGAAGAATCGGCAATCACACAATGCCATCAACTCCGAGACGCCGCCATGAACGGCACCACCAATGTGTGAGTGAAGCTGAGGCAGATTTATTCGTCCGGGCGCCGCTTCCACCACCCCAACGGCGCACCACGACCTACAAATCCAAAACCTAACTACAGAACGGAGGAACGGGGTCCCCCTCCCTCCTGCCGCCGGAGCAGCCGGAGGGAGAGGGGGCCAACGCCCTGGCCGGCTGAGATCGTAGGAAGAAAATCGCCTCCCTAGTCGCTTGGCGTGGCGGCGAAGAGCAGAAACAACATATCAATATGACAATATTAACAAAAAGTGAATTTAATCACATCAAGAGCGATTTAGGTGCCCACCTTGAATTACTGGTAAATGTGGCCATGGATCAACTTATGACTCAAGTTTGTGTTCACTTGTCCTACCAAATGTGTATCACACAGGTTCGAACTCAAGGAGCTCCCACATCCGAATAATGGTGGGGAATAGCTTGAGGTGCTTGACCTCAGGGATGAAACCATACACGAAACATGGCTTCTTTCTAAAAGAGCATGATCTCACAAACCAGGTCAAAATGGATAGTAATCCCCCCACCCCTAATAAGAAGTGATAACCAAAAATGCAGAAGTACTAAACTGAAACTAAGTTAATAACCTAATTAATTTACAAGCGTAGGAGTTCTAGCATCAGCTGATGGACCAATTGGTACTTTATATTGGCCTTCATGACAAAGCAAGCACATACTTCTAATCACATTCCATCGTCGTCCCTATCATTTTGACAATAGAATGGTCGGAATTGCCGTGTTTATCTATCACTGATCAAACAATTAGTTGGAGCTTGGATTTGACATGTATCTATCACTGATCAAACATTGGTAGGAAATATGATTGTTGGATCATCCTTTATTTTCGTTCGTCTAAGACCGCGCCTATGTTAGACATCCTTTGGCCTGACGTTGATATATTTAAACCAAACTCTCTGTCAAATAAAAATTAATGTGTTCTCTCATATCTAAAATAATGAAGCTATATAAGATGCATCCATAGTGCCACAAAATTGTGCATTTCACAATAACTTTCTCGCCTTAGAATACACCTGAAGATCACCTTCATATATATCCAACAGGACAATGATCTACCAACTATATATGTGCAATAGGTTGCAAATCAAATCATCAATATATACGGCTCTTGTTTTAGTATTCAATCCTGGGAGAATTGTTCAAAATATTTCTGTTTTGGAAAATCATACCTAGATACAATATTCATCTCAGTTGCGAACATACAAATTAGTAACTTGTTTGCTTCTCCCGTTAACTCTTACTATTGCACAGAGAAAGAACAATTACTCCAAAACATTGTTTGGCGAAAAGTACTGGAAGGGCTTATTCCCACTGTTGATTACTGAGAACCTGCTGGGAAAGAATTTTTTCTACATTTGGAAATGGGAAATGTTTGGATGAGAGAATTTACTGAAATGCTATCATGTTACGTATACAATAGCGAACAAGTCAAATTAGTATATGAAATGAAACATATATTGTGTTAAAAGCCACATGGCATGCCTCAAAATAAGCTACCTGGTACAATAAACCTTTGAGGGGTAATATTTAGAGCTTCCAAAAAAGCTTGGAGAAAAAAGTGTGTGGGCATGCAATAACATGGATCATAGAACACAATTACCATGCTTGGTCAAAGTCTAGTGCAATAAAAACGTATGATTTATAGGAGTAAGTTTTGCTCTAAGTATTTGAGAAAAGCGAATCAAAATTTTCTTCTTTAACCGCTGTCAGTAAAATTCTAATCGTGTAGTCGTGCACTGCTCAACCATCTGTGGTAATAAAATATTAACCATGGAGCAATCCTGACATATAGAAACTTCAGTACTTATTGATTGGAGAAGTCAAAGATTTGTTATATACAATATAAAAATAGATAAAAATGGAGCAATCAGGAGAAGCTATAGATTTCTTATGTAACAAATAATAATGATATGATTAGCTACAAACTGATAGAAAATCGTGTCCAGAACAAATTAGGCATTGCTATTTCTTCGCAATAAATACCAAATCGCACTTCATAATTGTAATCATAGGAAAACTGATGTGTAAGCAGACAACAGGGGCTGTAATACCTAGGTTTTTTCATCTTAATAACCGCGAAAATACTCAGAATCATTAGAGGCCTTTAATCTGTGGCTGAACGAATGCATTCGAGGAGTTGCCAATTCAGTTGTTCAACTAAACAAAGGTAAAGTGCTCCAAACCATTGACTTCATCTACTACATATGTTGACCTGTAGCAAGTGACATGATCAGAAAAGTTTCTGCACAAATCAATAATGAAGAGTGCCCATCGGCAGTAGCACGGAATGAAAGACAAACATTATGATTCTTTTTTTAGAGGAAAAGGGCCACGCCCCAGCTCCATTATATTGCAAATGAAGCAGAAATCCAGTTTTTACACAGAGATAGCACGCGGAGGACAGCAACCCGCTGCCTCAGCCATCGGACCCAACAGACATAAAAGGGAAACTACCAAGATGGTCTAAGCTACCCTAACAGCAGCAGAGATGGAAGTCACATGATACAGCAAACGAGCGTCTTTTATATTCAAACATTATGATTCTGAGGAGGAGAACTCACCGATCCATATGAAAAGAAGTGCCACCGACATGAATGATCGGCACGCACCCACAACGAACAACGGCACTCACCTGCGTTACAAGAGGGGGGGAGTGAAGGTGATCGATTGAGATGACGGATCAGGACGCGAGACCCGCGTACGAGAGAGGGCAAAAGCACGACGGCCTCTGATGGCAGATCGCCTAGAGACTGCGAGGCGAGCTGGCAAGGCACGGATGGCTCTGCTGCTGGAGGTCAAGGTCGCGAGAGAGGCGCCGCCGCTACCGCCTAGCGTCGGCCGCCACGCTAGGGTTTGCTACGAAAGGAGGAGGAGCGATGCATTTTTTTTATTAAAGGAGGAGCGACACATGGTGAATGGTACCACAGAAAGCCCATTGGGTCCAAATTTACACCATCCGGCCGAAATTGTCATCGGAGTAGCGGCCCAGCACCGTTAGCGCTTGTTCCTAGCGATTAGTGCGAGTGGACGTGGGATTGATTGCTAATCTGATGGCCAGAAACACATCAAAGTGATGATCCAACGGCTATGGGTGCTAATGGTCTAGGAGGGCTGGAAAGTTGCACAGTTTTAATGTATCTAAATATGTCTTGTTGGTTTTCATCTTTATATGTAGGTGTTTCAAGCTTTGGATACCTTCAAGGTCCAAAATGCGGGCAAGCCATTCACCTTCAGTCATTGTTGACGGAAAATTCACAATTGCCCAAAGTATAAGGAGCAACATGCGGCCCAAAAATAGGTGTGGGGCCTCATCAGTCGTCGACCCAAGTGAAAGTGAGAAGAGGCCAAGGAGGAAGACCAATTTTAAGGTGGATGCAAAGTGTGGTGCTTCAACAATTGCCTTGCAAGAAACTTTAAAGGGGTTCATGACCCAAAAGGAAGAGAGGGAATAGAGAAAGTGCCAAAAGAAAGAGGAGGAAATGAAGGTCTACTTTAACATATAAAAGGAGAAGGTCAAGATCGATGAGGACAATGCCGGTCAAAAGACAAGGAGGTAGAGCTCGCGCTAATCTTCAAGGAAGTGGAGATCATGGCGGCCGACACGAGCAAGATACCCCCCTCCCCCTCCCCCCAAGCACCACCTCCCCAAAGGTTTGGTTTGAGGGGAAGCAAAAGTTTGTCCAAGACCGAGATGCGTGATCATCTTTTACTTGCCTCTTTTTTCATGTACTATGACTGTAATACATGAACTATGGTTGTGGCGATCCTTTTGATGCAGTGTAGTACATGCTATGTGATGATGACAATATGTTTGTTGAAAATAAATGACCGAGATAAAACAAATGGATCGGCCGGACCGTTAGTGGTGGTTCATTGCCTATAGTGTTGTAATCTGGAATCCAAATTTTGTGATAACCGTGTTGTTGATGCACTGCCAGATTGGCGTGGACAAGGGATGGATGCCAGCCAAACTGGCTACCTAAACCGACAAAACACACACACACATTGCGTGTCCATTTAGATTTTTTTAAGGGGTGCGTGTCCATTTAGATCGGTCGGTTCGAGTTGGTCTAAGCCCAATCCCAAGCCCAAACTCTTCTCCCCAAAGCGTCAACCCGACGCGACCACCTGCGAGTCGGTTTGGGACTTTTGGCGTCCATGCGACGCGATTTTGCCCTGCGATAAAAGCAAAACCCTCCCCACAAACCGCAAACCCCGCCCCGCCCCGCCCCTTCCCTCCCTCCCTTCCTCCCCCAAATTCGCCCAACACCTTCGGAACCCCAATGGCGAGCTTTAACGCCGCCGGCGCCGGCGCCGCCAACCCCAACCCTAACAAATCCCTCGAGGTGCGTGCGCTTGGCCAATACTGTTGCCCTTGGTCTAAATGGCTAAAACCTAATGTGTGGGTCGATTCGACCGGGGACTGCCTTCGTTTCGTGCAGGTGAATCCGGCGCCCGGGGACTCGGTTTCCAGCCTCAGCTTCAGCCCCAAGGCGAACCACCTAATTGCCACCTCCTGGGACAACCAGGTGAGCTCACCGCGGCCGTCCGAGGCCTAATGTGTGCGGATAATCGTTTTCTGTTTTGGCGAATCGGTGAGTGAAATACTGAGATGCGATTGGGCTGTTTGGTTTTGGACGCAGGTTCGGTGCTGGGAGGTTCAGCCTGGCGGCCAATGCCAGGCCAAGGCGTCTATTTCGCACGATCAGCCAGTACTGTACTCTTCTTATCATTTCCTTATATTAGCTCAACACATGGATCTTCAATTTTAGCCTTTCTGGACTGTTAGGTCGCTCTGTCCATGTCTAAATTATTAATGACCACTAAGCTAGGTTGTTTGGTATAGGTCTTGTGCTCTGCCTGGAAGGATGACGGGACTACTGTTTTTTCGGGAGGTTGTGACAAAGTGGTGAAGATGTGGCCGCTGCTGTCTGGCGGCCAGGCCACGGCCTTCTCAGGGCATGAGGCGCCGGTCAAAGAACTCGCCTGGATACCACAGATGAGCCTTCTTGTCAGTGGGTCTTGGGATAAGACTCTGAGGTGATCAAATGGGCACAAACCTCAAGTTACATTGATTCATTTAGAATTAGCTGCGACTCAAATATTTGGTGTTTTTTGTCCAATTGCACATGACATGTTGCATCATAACAGTGGATTGCTGAATACTGATGCAGTGTCCAGTTAGATAGTTTGTAAAGGACCATGCTACATTATCTTCAAGCACCATGCTGATATATGTACAAACACAATGGACCTACAAAATTGACTTTGTTAACACGATTGCTGATCATTTTGTTCCGTCCAATCTTATGTCTATCAAGGTACTGGGACATTCGGCAACCTAACCCAGCTCATGTTCAGCAACTTCCGGAGCGCTGCTATGCACTCTCACTTAGTTATCCTCTAATGGCGGTCGGTACTGCTGATCGCAACGTAGTTATCTTCAATCTGCAGAATCCACAGGTAAATTATTTCTCTTTACGTTGTATATCTGGCTGTGTACATGGATGCAGTGGAGTTGTACACACTTTATTTTAAATCCATCGTTCTTGTACAGCATTTACACATATTCTGTTTCTCAACTCAATTGCTAGCTACCATTGTTTAGTGTCCAAGTACGTAGTTTATGGCTTTCCCTAACGTCACTTCCACTGTTTTTTTCCCCAATGCTATTTTCACTGTTTTTTCAGTGCTATTACAATGAAGTCTTACCCTGGTGGGCAGTTATCCATTATAACGATTGCCCTAGAGGGCAGATATCATTGTGAAATTGACATTTTTCATTGTGTGAAGTGTTTTCAGTGGTATGCTAAATGGTGTTAGCAAATAGCTTGCCTCTCTTAGTTGTTAAAATTTTCAAGGTTCGGAAAACAAATAATTTGCCTCTCTTAGTTGTTTAAAGGTTAAAATTCAAACTGCGATAATTCCCCTAATGTGGTTTAGATTTTAAAATTTCTCAACCATTGCGGTGTTGGTTTATTCCTCGCCTGATGAACATTTAGTTGAGTAAAGTGTTTGAAGGTGAAAAATTGTCAAGGTGACAATTTCTTTCCTCAACCTGCAGCAAGAGTAAATAAGCAATGATTTGCTGTGGGTTGTCCTGTCCAACTGAATTTCCACATGTTTGCTACTGCAAGAATAGTGTACATATGTTTTTTAGATGCTCCAAGTCTTGCTTGCATATTTGACAATCTCATACTTTTAACAGGCTGAATTCAAGAGGATCGTGTCACCTTTGAAATTCCAGACAAGGTGTATCGCCGCCTTCCCTGATCAACAAGGATTCTTGGTAGTGCCACTTGTGTTTCATCCAAATGTGTGGCCCAGTTTGCTGGGTTCTTCCAGTGAATTTAGCTCTTCCTTATTCATCATCTCTTTAATGACTTATGTGGCTAACTAGTAAACACACCTTCTATCCTGAGAAAAATAAACAAATCCTAACTAGGTCTTCTGCACAAGTTTGGCCATTTCTGTCCTCCAACCTAATACATGATAAAACCCACTAAGCTGTAGAGTCCAAATTTAAAACTATATTTGGCGAGCATTCAGAAAAACAAGTAAATGCTACAAGTATTTCGCTAGCATTTATTAGAATATAGAAATATCATGAATTGTTGAATGCTATGTTAATTGTGTCACCATTCGATTGTCCTGGATGCATCATCACTCAATTTCTCTGTTTCAAAATTTTATATCTGCAGAAATTCCGCACTTTAGGAGTGTTGAAGAAAATGACCTTGTTATGAGAAATTAATGCTTATTTCTCCTTTTTTGTGACTGAATGCTTATTTCTCATTGTATGTTCCACCTTTCCTGGCAAAATCACTCCACCCAATGTTTTAAGTCCATGGATTTTGTTGTTCTAAGTCCACTGTAAAAATTGTTCCCAGTTCTTGTAAATTTTCACCGTTTTGTCAACTGCTTATGTTTTGTGTTATAGTTTGGCAATACTGTTTTGAAGCCATTGTACTGGAGGTAGCAGATAAACCGTCTATTGTTTTTATTTTTCATGAGCATTTGATTAACCTATGGCTTGTTCTGAAGGTTGGATCAATAGAGGGACGCGTTGGTGTTCATCATGTAGATGATTCTAATCAAAGCAAGAATTTCACATTCAAATGTCACCGCGAGGGCAATGATATATTCTCTGTTAACTCGCTGAACTTTCATCCTGTAAGATAAATTCTTCATACCATTTGAATTGTTTTGTTGTCTATTTCCTGAGATTGTAGGATGATATTTTTTATAAAAATTGGAGAAGAAAATTGCTTTCACTCACTATGAACATTCGTTCGAATTCAAATATCTGAATACCTGCAGACTGTCCTATGATCAGCAATTATCAGGAACTATCTTGAACTAAGCAATTCAAATTGCTGTGCTTTGCATTCCTTTCAGGTGCACCATACATTTGCTACTGCAGGCTCTGATGGAGGTTTCAACTTTTGGGACAAGGACAGTAAACAAAGACTGAAGGTCACCCCCCCCCCCTCCTCTAACTATTTAAGTGATTCTCCCATTGTCTATTGGTGCAGATTAATTAATGCCGTGATTTCTAATGTGTATTTTCAACTAGATTAGTTATGGTAAACAGAATTAGGACAATTTGTAATGCAACAGCTGGGAAATGTTGTTATATTTCTTTGTGAAATACTCCCTCCGTTCCAAAATAGATGACTCAACTTTTTACCAACTTTAGTACAAAGTTAGTATAAAGTTGGGTCATCTATTTTGGAACGGAGGGAGTATTATTAGTTTCTCAAAGAGAAATCGTCATTTCCTCGTTTTCCAAAGAATTTGTGTATTAATCACATTTGCTTACGTAGTAAGAGTCCAAACTTCTTGAGTTGAGGATGCATGATCCGCATGAAACCTTCAGTGTCCTTGTGTAACCCCGGCATTGGCAGTGACAAGTTTACCATGAGTTATATGTCTTCTATCAATGTTTTTAAGGTGGTAAGGCGACCTAAGGCGAGCACCCACCACCCTGACGCCTAAGCGCGTAAAATGGGCATAATTGTAAGGCGCTGCCAGCGTGCCTTGCCGCCTAAGCGTCCAAGGCGGGATGCCTTAAAAACAATGCTTATCATTAAAAAGATTCATACAGTAGTGTTTCCTTGCAAACAGAGAGACTTGGATGGTTTACAGGAATTCAATTTACCAAATTGTTTAGGACTTCAGTATAAGATTTTTCAGTTGTGCTGTTTAAAGATTTATCTTTGATGTATTATTCTTCCTTTACAGGCTTTTAGTAAGTGCCCATCACCCATCACATGCAGCACATTTAATCAGGATGGCTCAATCTTTGCTTATGCGGTAGGCCATCTCTTCTTGCTATCTGCACCAGAATAAGTTGTTAAATATGCATTTCCTGCTTTTGACAATTTTGCTAGATTTATTTGCTCTCTATTGTAATAGAGCTCAACAGATAACATTCAAACACTAGTAGCCAACAGTGAGAGTGGGAGGAATACCTAATGTATCACTGAATGTACATGATGCTAATGGATAAGAGGGTGCTTAAGTTGCAGGGTCAGAGTTTATTACATGTGATGATACTGGTTTGTATGTTTTCTATCCTAATTGTAACAAATTTGTAGATGGTAAAACTGAAAATGCTTTGATTAACTGGAAGTATGGCGCTTTCAATGTCAAAAAGCAGTAGTCATTGACTAATTGGTGTGGCGGGGACAAAATTGCCTACTCTGTTCAAGTTATTAAGTCTGTATTCTGACTGTCATGTACAGATGTACTGTATTCTGTTCTCCTTTGCTGAGGCATATACCCTGTGGTGTTCAAATTGCTAATGTTGCCTAAATTGGTTAGGTATGCTATGATTGGAGCAAGGGTGCCGAGAAGCATAATCCTTCTACTGCAAAGACAAATATCTTTCTGCATAGCGTGCAGGTTTGTGCTTCTTATGATGTATAGCATATTCAAGTCTTCGATTGATTTCAAAATTCCTTGCAAGACACAATAAACTTTTACAGTACATATCTGCATTTCCTATGTAACAAAGTGGACACTTTTTTTCTGATGGTTAGCCGTTACCTACAATTAGTTCATTCATGTTTCTTTGCCTGATTTGTTATTATTAAGTAAATTTCTTTATCTTTGGATTAGTTCTTATATATATTTGTGCCTCATTCTGGATTAATCCAATCGTAAAAAATGTGACTTGTACGCAATTCACCTTAGAAATAGGCACCCCCCCCCCTTTGAAAGATCACATAACATCATCACAATATCCTTCTATCATGCCAGATATCTTTTGTTTAGTCCTCTGGCAATCGCTCTTTACTCTTTCTTTTTTGTCATATAGGAATCTGATGTCAAAGGAAAGCCCCGTACTGGAAAAAAGTAGACTTGGAAATGGCAAGCTGCAGATCTGTGCTCCGAACCTGATGAGTTCGCCGTCGCTTGATGCTAATTACCCGCACGAGTGTTTTAATCTTTTAGATCTTGACTCTGTAGGGCATTCCTTCATCTCTGAGACTGCAGGCGTATCTTCTATAAACAGCAGTTGCATTTCTTCGCATGTAAATGGCAGGTCGTAATTTGTTGCTGTAGTTCTGCTGTTTTTCTGCAAGTTGGACGTCGGAGTTTTTTAGGAACAAAGAGTTGAAGGACTACTTGGCTTTAAAATCCGTTGATTTGCTGACATGGGAGGCGAATGGGAGAACAGGATTTTTTGGAACCTGGTTTCACGCGCCTGTTAGAACATTATAATTAAGAAACAATACTAGGAAAAAAAATCTGAAATTTTTGGGTACCAAATTGATGGGGTTCGGCTACTCTGCAATACAGCTATTACTGCATAGGTACTGTAGGAAGCCAATCTACCATCCATTTTAATCCGACGCTTCTCGGCTGCCAGACCGGCATGGTCCCCACGTCGTCCTCTTCCCTGTGCTCGTCAAGCTCGCCCCCTCGAACTCTTCGTCCCTGGCGAGCCTAACTCGATGCTCGTGTATCAGCTCCTGCACCACGCCCAACCCGCTCATCTTCGTCTATTCGGACAACATGTCGACAACATCATTAAGCTGCCCCTCCTGCGCCTCTCTCTCTCTTCGTCTGATCGTCTCCATGCCAGACCTATCCTCCGCCGACGCATTGAGGTGTGTACTCTCCGTTGTTGTCGGCGACGCCTCCTCCGACCAGTGGCTCAATGGCCCCTACCTGAGGTCTGAGGTCTCATCTATCGTCTCGGAGGTCATGGCTTACCTCTTCCGCTTCGACACAAACTCCGACGAGCCCAACTCAGGTCTGACACGGAGATGGCGCAGGGCGACGACGACGATGATGCGCTGGCTCCCGTGCTGGGTGCCCCTGTTCCCTCATACGTCGGAGAGGGCGCCCCATGACCGGCCCCGCCACCACCCTACACGGCAGCCGATGTACTACGTGCAAGTGCGCCCAGTCCACTACCTTGATGCGGTTGGGCATGGCCGTGGCCCTATTCCTCGCCAAGTTCACCGGGAGGAGCCTCCAGCTTGTCATTGTTGTCTGGCTTGCGGAGCTTGCCGTCGCCCTTCCGCTCGTGGAGCTCTTCGTGGAACTGCTGCTCGCAGTGAGAAAGGGTGCAGCCGTGCAGCAGCCGCGTCTCCAGTCTGCTGTCTGCTCTCGCACCAGCTGCGTCCCATCCATCCCTTGCAGCATGTGATGTTTCATCAAGAAAAAAAAGGTCAAAATCAAAGCTATTAAAAACACACTGTTCCGTTAAGAATACCATGGGCGTCATTTTTAAATGAAACTTCACATGTGAGTAGAATGGTCACCAAGTTTGACACCCCAAAATTTCAGTTTTCCTATTTTTCTTACTCCCTTCGTTCCTAAATATTTGTTTTTTTAGAGATTTTAAATGGACTACCACATATGGATGTATATAGAATATTTTAGAGTGTAAATTCACTCATTTTTGCTTCGTATGTAGTCACTTGTTGAAATCTCTAGAAAGACAAATATTTAGGAACGGAGGGAATAGTATTTTATTTTATTTTACTTTTCATGTGGCTGCACCCAAGACCATGTTCATCGGTGTATTTTCACGGCGTAGTGTATTTGTGTATTTTTAGTGAGCGGGAAGGCAAATGAGGGTATCATGGAAAATACAAACAAAAGCCCTCCATTTCTATGTGGATGTTCGCGGACAATTGGTTGGTGTCTAGTTATCTAACACTAGCACAAACGCGAACCAACAGTCCAGGTGCTTCCATTATTTCTGAATTTATTTTAGGATTTTTGGCGATGCGCTTTCAATGGAAGGAGACATTTCCGTCAACGATGAGACGCATAATGTGACTTCGTAAACCTCAAAATGATATGCCGGCTCAGTCTCTTGAAAGTGCTCGTAGGGGTAGGATGTGCGTGTGTGCGTTCATAGGGGTGAATATATGCGCGTATGTATAAGCGCTTGCATCTGTACTGTGTTAAAAAAAATAGTAGCACCAAGAGTCCCCTACCTATTAACTCCGACAATGATTGGTGTGCAGATATTTTGTCAGCAGAAGCGTTGGCTCTAAAATTTGGCTTATTACTTGCACGGGATGCAATCATTTTGTTATTAACTCCAACAATATGAAAGTGATTGACACAATGAAAAATGAAGGATATTCCGTGGCAGCGGCGGTGACAGTGTTTGAGGATTGCTATTTTATGGCGTGTGATTTTTCTCTTACTAGATTTAAACATCGTAATAGGGAAGCAAATAAGGTTGCTCTAGGTTAGTGAAATTTTCCATGACAAGGAATTGGTTTGAGCCCTATGGATGATATGTATCTTTTCTTATTGACGACGCAACTATAATTTCCAATTAATAAAATTGATATTTTATTTATTAAAAAGACAGTCCCCTACCTATTTGTCCCTCCTTTTTGCGAAGTCAAATTTCATAAATTTGCAACAATCAAAAGCAATTCAACCATACATGTATCACTTCCAAACAGTTTAAAGATAAATTGCTCATGACAAGCAATTCAAGCTTTCCATTACCCGGATTCAACAATTTCAAACAAAAGCAACTGAACAAATAATTGCCCATCATCATTATCAAAGTGTGCAATCACACCACTACACATATGGTGAACCCACATCGCATCACGACGCAACGAGCAGGAGGAGCTATCTCGCTCGCGCGCGCCACCTCATCGACCTATCATGTCTTGGTGTTGGTGCGCGAGTCTTAGTGTTTGAGGCTCATTGGATTCGGCCCGATGGCGGCACCTCAAAGATGTTCGATAGGGTAAGGTCCATGGGCCGGAAGAGATCCATTCTGGCGGCGACATCCAATGGAGGTGGTGTTGTAGCAATGGCGACAATGTCTAAGGTGGGTTTGATGACAACCTTGGGGTCACAGAGTGAGAAGGAGAGTTGAGGATGGGATGGGGATGGGACCAGGTAGAGTTTTTGTGTGGATGAGGATGGATGCACAACTAGAGTCCCCTCCATTTGGGGCCGGGCTGGGGGATGTCAGACCATCGAAGCCCAAAATGGAGGAGTCGATGGATGCTAAATATGGTTCGGACAGTCCAGTCCGAATAAATTGGGCGGAATGGGTTTCTGCCTTGGAGATAACCGTATGTGGGCAAACTCTCATATATCTCTTCATTTGTACCTGATAATTCAACCGAAGATAGGGAACTGATACCGTGACAACTCTAATGCTAGTTTATAAAACTTGCATGTATATCAAGAACTTTGATTATTAATTTGGTCAACAAAATATTAGTTATATATCACACAAAATGTATCAGTAGATTCACGTTTCAGAAAAAATACGGTACAATATTTGTGGCACATAACTCAAATCGTGTCGATCATATCACTAATACACAATGGGACTATGTGCAGACGGACTGTGTGCGATGACAACACCGCAAACAGTAGGAAAATAAACTTGTGCGCCCAGAAACTGAATGTGGGCGATCAGTTGCCCATCGCGCACAGGCAATAAAAGAAAACTGTGTGCGATATCCTGTATGCAGTTCTACCTAATCAAACATGTGCGAAGTGTATGAGTATCTCACACATTGTATAAGGGAACTTGTGTGCACATGATAGCAAAGGGTGATGGCATGACGAAGCCCTTTTTGTCGATTCTCTGTTCGGATCCCTTCCAGAGGCTGGGGTTCTTCAATGTGATGGATTCTGTGGCCTCTTTGTGTATCATACTCGCATCCGAAGATATGGGTAATATAGTCGACCAGAGGCGGCTATAATGGATTCCCCTATGGTAAGATCCTCCTGGCACGAGCGTGGTACGAGCATGGACGTCATCTTCTCTGGATCCCTCTACGCGGCTGGTTTTCTTCCTGTTTACTCGTGGCTTCATATGGTAGGTTCTTATCACATAAATTGACGTGATCTTTTACCGCATATTCTTGTACTTTCCTCCTAATGCCTCAAAACTTCTTATGGTTGGAATCCATGCAAAAACAGACAAAAAGACGTGTGCAAATACGATAAAATTCAGACAAAACCGACGCCTACGACAAAAAACACTAATAAAAAGTGGTAATAAATAGGACACATCACCACCACAAACCAAACTCGAAGACTCCCTAATGAAAACCTGAAAAAAATCACTCACGCTGCTACACGACAGGTCCGGATCTGATGTCGAGCTCGCCACCGTTCAGGACTATGCACCGACTCCCTGTTCTCCGGTGACCTAGGCCGCCTGGGCCGCCATAGAAGATCACTATGTTGGATAACCAACGCCGCCGTCGAGCACCGCCTGACAAAGACCGCCACTCGAGCACACATCTCCTTCACCATCCCGCAACAACCCTCCAACTCCTCCATGGACAGGCCGTCCCTGATCAGGACCTCTCTGCTGCTGCCGCAACACGGGCTTTGCCGGACGACGCGCTTTGGCGACCGCGAGAGGGGGAGTAGATGGGGCGGCGGCTAGGGTTTCGGTCGCAACCTTGGAGTCTATAACACCTTCTCCTTATAATTAATGAATTGGGCAAGTCTTTTGTCTCTGATTTTTTTAATCAATGATCGAAGGCAATCTCCAAAAATGTATTATGCTAGATATATTTATATGGAGGGAGTACCTTGTTCTTATGGTCGACAGTGAATTTCTGATAGCACTTTCTATTCGGAATCAATTTCGTGCTCATATTAACGGCCGCCACTCTGTTAGGGCCGTTACATTTTAAACCGGTTATGATTTAATGTCCAAATCTTCACTTATATGGTTGTATAGCTCAATCCATATTTATAAAACTAGTGGTTATTTGTCCTTTTCACCTCATGAAGATTCGAGTGGAACTCTTCTCAAGAATTTATAAGCTGCGAATGGTGCAAGATCTCAAGATGTTGAAGTTTCTTTCCTTTTTGCTTGCCTGTTATCTTGAGGGGTATCCAACCCATGGCATCCTTGTCAACCTTTCCTCCCTCGCACCATGGTCCTCACAATTCCTTCAAACAAAATCCTTGTAATCCAACTCAAAGATAACAGATGCGGACACAACAGGCAATGCGATTACCTGTCCCGCGTGGAAATCTAACCGTCCACTTGTATTAAGCCTGGTATAATCCAGCTGCTGTCTGGCCATGGCCATGCCTCGGCAAGCCATTCTGATTCGGTAAACGCAAAATCAACCATCCAATAGAAACTCTTTCACATCGGTTGCGATTATCAGAATGAGTGTGCTCATGGTTTCTTTAATTTTAAGGGCACTAGTATATGAATTAAGGCTTATAATACAGCGTAGTTCACCAACTCGAAAATAAAATGAAATACAGCGTACTACATTGTGTAGACAGTGTTTTTCTTTATATTATAGTAAAAAAATGTATACAGAAAAATAACCAAAAGAAATATCCCAATCCAATCCAATCCAACCAATGCTCCTACCAGGAATGATCGTGCACTGATATGACAGAGAAGCAACAGTGATCAGCCCAATTAGAAGATAGTGAAAAAGAACAGAAGAACTTTCCAACAGTTAAAAACTTTACAAGGGCGCGAGGAGCGTTGCCTCCTACTGTACTATGGAACCTGTCTCCTGCCATGGCTACTGCTGCTCTTGTCTATGCTCCTGAAGCTGCTTCTCCTGCTGCTGCCTCCTACCGCTGCTACTCTGCTTGTTGTTGTGCATCCAGACCTTGAGCGCCTGCCTCCGGACCCCGGCCTGCGCGCAGAAATGCCCCACCATCGCCTCGTCCTGCCGCTGCAGCCTCCACCCGACGCGCTCCGCGAACGCCAGCATCTGCTCCTTCTGCTCCCGCGTGAACGTCGTCCTGGAACGCTTCCGCGGTGCCGGCGACGGCCCACGACGCTCCTCGCTGGAGGACTCGGTCGTCGTGCCGGTGCCGCCGCTGGCCGCGAGGCCGTAGGGGAACGGCAAGCGCTGGTGCGGGTGCTTGCTCGCCGCCGGCGGGAGCAGCAATGGTGCGCGCGCGCTGGCAGCCAGCAGCGGCAAGTGGGCGCGCCTCGGCGAGGGGTCGCGGCGGTGGAAGCTGCGGTGGCAGCCGCAGGCCGCGCATGCGAGTGGGTCCTCGGGAGAGGCCGGCATGAACTCGCAGCATCCGTCCAGGACGTGCCCGCCGGCGGCCGCCGCGTGGTTACGGAGGCACTCGTGGTACTGCCGCCTCGCCTCCGCTTGCATGTTGTCTGCCGGCCCGTTTGCGGTGGCGCTGCGGTGAGGTGCCGCGGGCGGGGCGCCGTCGCCCACGTCGCTGCCGTCCCCGTCCTCCTCTCCCTGGAATTCCATTGCGCGTATAGAAATAGAGCGCGCGCGTGTGCTTGTGCTTGTCAAACTGCAGCACGCCAAGGCTGACGATTACGTCTTTGGTGGGGAATAGTGCGTACGTTGTGCTCGCGGTTGGGGTCATGTCTGGGATATTTCTGGGAACCGTCACGCTAGGTGGTCGGGCGCGTCTATATATCGCCCTCAGCCAGCCGGAGAAAGAGTCTGCATCTGCATTACACTGCTGATTTTCCTTTCGTTGGCGTTATATATTTGGTACGGTCTCGTCAGACTCGTCGGCTTTCTTTTTCTTACCATTTTTATTTGACATTTCGACTTCATCAGTTTATATATATTTTGAAAATTTAAAATATATTTAGGAAAATAATTTTTATTTTACTTATCTATAGAAACCGATCACAATGTATTTAAGAAAAATGATCATCATGTGTTTAAAACAATGTTCATCGTATATTTGAAAATCGTTCACCATATCTTTACAAAAATTCAACCTATGCCTTAAAAAAGTTCAACATATTATTGTCCTCCATGTATTTAGATAAATGGTCACCATATGTTAAGAAAAGATCACCGTGTATTTAAAAGAAATGTTCACCATGTATTTAAGAAATATTTCTGTGTATTTTACGACCATGCACGGGCATACCACCCATTTTTGACCGAAGAATCAACCATAACTTCTATGATTATTCACCGATTTTATCCATATTTGTTCCTACGAGTTCCCTAGAAACCAAGGGAGGTATTGGGCGAGGATTGGGCTCCTCTAGAATCTTTGGATCAAAGGGGAGAAGTCACATCCATAGAGAAGGCCCATGGAGCCCTTCTATCTATACACCTCCAACGCTAGTCGCCGGCATCCATCTCAAATCTATCTTCCATGAGTCGTCACACCTCCATTGTTGCAGCAAGACCATATCCACCATGGAGGAAGGACCAAGATAGGGAAGAAGGAAGGGGGAGGCTTCGCCAACACCCCGCAACGGCTGAAGGGCCGCTGCCATATCCACCGACGCTCCATGCCTTTCTCCTTCCCCAACTCAATGTTGGATTGTAACTTGTCTCTCCCCTCTATGTTAATCCCCCACATGTTTGACTAATTGTATCAGTTTTAATTAGCATGCTGACATTTTTTAGGATGGTACAAACAATTGAACTCAACGAGTCGCTCCCTTTTCCCCAACCCCGGCAAGCATCTAACGTCTCATCCACACCACAACCTCGCCCCCCCTTCTATCGCGGTTTACGACCTTGTCGTTAGCTAGAGTATTGGGAACCTGCTAGTTTCATTTAGTTCTAGTAGATCCTTATTTGACTTAGGTTTTTGTTCCCTAAAGGAATCAACGAGGCGTTGGCGTTGATGGCGCGTCAGAATAAGGTCTCTCCTGCCTCTCCCTACCTCGACGGCGTATGATCCGACACCAATGAAGGGCCTATAAGGGTAGGCGCTGCTAGTTTTGTTGTCCCTCTTTGGATCTTGGTGTTGGCGTGCAATCAAGGGAAGGAGTTAGCTCGATTTTGGCGTGATGACATCAATGTGATTGTCTAGCTTAATAGGGATGATAAACTACTCATATCAATAAATAATTTCTTCTTTTCCGGGAGCCAATTCAGAAAGAACTCCAAAGTTAAGCGTGCTCAGCTTGGAGCAATTTCAGTCCTAGTTGCGCATGAGTGAGCATAAAGTGCACATAAAAGACTAATATTGATTTATGGGTCCGGTCTAGATCCTGTCACGAGTAATGGCTAGTAACAGGCGGGTGTGTCCGAGGCGTTACAAGTTGGTATTAGAGACCGTATATGCCAAGAGGGAACGTTCCCATGGCCCGACATGGACGTCGGTTCCTTTGAGTGTGGGTGTATGTGATAGCCTGGTTTAATAGGATGATAGACTACTGATATCAATAAGGAATTCTTTCTTTTCCGGGAGCCAATTCGAAAAGAACTCCAAAGTTAAGCGTGCTCATCTTGGAGCAATTTCAGGATAGATGACCGACTGGAAAGTTGGTCCCAGGTGCGCATGAGTGAGGACAAAGTGCACAGAAAAGACTAGTATTGATCTGTGAGGCCAGTCTAGATCCGTCAGGTGCAACGGCCAGTAACTGACGAGTGTGTCCGGAGCGTTACAATCAACCTCTTCTTTTGACTTTTTGTGTGTGGCATGGTCTGTTTTCTCCAACTCTCTTGACATGTGGTGAAGGATTGCAAGTTTGGATTACGCGAGGTGATGCCTCAGTCGATGTTTTTTATGTTTCTTCGTTGGTTACCAGATCTCATTTTTAGCGGCAAGTACCTTTTTTTAACCTTCAAAGCCCTGTTTGACGAGGTCGTTTGCACGTGTCAATTTCCTTTATTGTCGGTTTATTGCAATTTTCAAGCTCTGACCATCGGCATACAACGGAATTAATAAGATGACCAATGTGGTTTTTGTTGTAATTTTATATCTTATCGTTCTGTATCTTGTGGTTGGTTAATTGTACTAGCTATGTTTATCTTGGTAAACATAAGATGTTAGATACCGTTTGGGTGTCTTAAAAGAACAACTTAACTTAGATACATAATTTAGTGGCCATGGTTATGCTCCTTTAAACTCAACTATAAATCATGCTTCTTTTAGTAATGAATCTTTTAACTCTCTAGAACGTATGGTCTCGTACTCTCTATGCCATAAACTAATGCACTTAGGGCATCTCTAACCGATCTCTTATTTTAACTACTTATATGCTCCTTTAAACTCAACTCATTATAGTTTGAGAAGTTAAATGATGATCGGACCTAACCGAACCCTCAAATTTAAGTCCTCAAATGAACTGACCCCACATGAAAGTCTCTCTTCATCTTCTTCCTTTAGACGCGCCCAGCCGGAGAAGCACCTTAGCCGCGCACACCTCTACCATGTCGCCCAACCCTGGTCCCGCCGCCTCGCCACCACGGCGTCGGCGAGGAGTTTTCATGAAATAGTGCGCGCGCGTGTGTGTGAGCGGGGTTACTTGTCGTGCATGGTGTGCGTGCACAATGGGTTAGAAGGCCTTGGCATGCAGTATTGCAGGCGTTGTAGGACACCACTGAGGCTCTAGGAACGCCGCCCGATGATGCGCTAGAAGGCCTCGGCATGTTCAAGAATTGGCTATGAAGGACCACGACGACGGAGGAGGCCATAGAGGTGAGCACACACAACCACCAGCGTATGCATAACCGCACAAGCATGATTTCACGAAATTTCTGGCCTCGGCGTGATTCCGGCTCCGACAAGGATCGCCAGAGTTGCGGGGCGTAGGAGATTCCATTTTCTCGGTGTAAAACATATGATTTGGGAAACTGCTCGACACCCTAAATGGGGTGTGGCTATCTCATTATATAGAGGTATCAAAGGGTACAATTCAAGGTGTATACAAAGTCTACGTATATAAAGTCTAACACCCTCCCTCAATCTTAACTATGGCATGAAGTACAAAACAAGTTAAGATTGCGCCTACAGCCTACAAACTGTGGTTGTGGAAGAGGCTTCGTGAAGATGTCAGCAAGTTGATCTTTTGATGAGATGAACTTGATACAGAGTAGCTTCTGTGCAACGCGTTCCCGAACAAAGTGATAGTAAACCTCGATGTGTTTCGTCCGAGCATGGAACATCGGATTAGAAGAAAAATACGTAGCGCCGATATTATCACACCAAAGAACTGGAGGATGACTTGGAGAGACTCTCAACTCTCTCAATAAGGACTGTACCCATATGATCTCAGCAGTCGCATCAACAACTGCCTTATACTCAGCTTCAGTACTGCTGCGAGACACCGTAGCTTGCTTGCGAGCATTCCAGGCGATCAAGTTAGGACCAAAGAACACTGCATATCCCTCCGTGGATCGCCTGTCATCAGGACTACCAACCCCATCCGCATCTGAAAAAGCTAAGAGCTCACAAGACGGTGCAGGCTGAAGAAGCAAACCATACGAGCCAGTGAAGCAGATATAACGCAGAATACGCTTCACAGCTGACCAATGAGATGTCCTGGGTGCATGGAGATACTGGCACACACGGTTGACTGCATAAGAGACATCAGGCCTAGTGATAGTGAGATATTGCAGACCACCAACGAGACTGCGGTACTCAATAGCGTCATCAGGTGAAAGAGGATCTCCGTCAAGGGCAGACAATCGATCAGTCACAGACATCAGAGTGATAGCATGTTTGCATTTCAGCATGCCAGCACGATGCAACAAGTCCAAAGAATACTTCTTCTGAGGTAGAGTTAACCCAGCAGAAGACTGTGAGACCTCCGGACCAAGAAAGTAGTGCAGAGCACCTAAATCCTTGACAGCAAAATCACCACTCAGTGCAGTCACAAGGCGATCAGCAGCAACATCTGAGGAACTGAGGAGGATGATATCATCAACATAAACCAGTAGATACATCGTAACCTCAGGACGCTGAAGGAGAAACAGTGACGTGTCAGCAGTGGAGGGAACAAACCCAAGATGTAGCGATCCAACCTCAAATAGTCGAATCTCTGTGCTTTAGTGTCATCCCTGGACCGGTAATGCTGACACACACAGTACTTGAAGGGTTTATAACAGAGTAGCAATCACACACTTATTACATTGAAAGTCTCAAAAGAGAACTTATTACAATAAATATGGCTTAAGGCCATCTAAATAAGATAACAACGGAAGGCTTGGAAGATAAAGTGAGTCCATCAACTCCACCGGCATAGCTGAGTGCACGACAAACGACCTAGCGCACCTTACTCTTCGTCTGAAAAGTCTGCAACATGATATGTTGCATCCCAAAAACGGGTCAGCACATGGAATATGCTGGCAATGTAACACAGTAGAGCAATGAGCAGATAAAGGCTATCACTACATGCATATATGGCTGGTGGAGGCTCTATGGTTACAATGTTTTGCGACAAGCCAATTTTTCCCTACTTCAAAGTAATATATTTTATTTAATTATCATGGTGGTTGAAACATTGAGAATGGTACCCCCATCTCAATCCCAATTAAAAGTAATTTTCAACCCAACAAAATTAATTTAGAGTGATGAGATCAAATCAATAATTCAAGTACCAGATACTCAAGATGTCCATGACCGGGGACACGACTAACCATGATTAGTTTATACACTCTGTAGAGGTTTGCGCACTTTTCCCCACAAGACTCGATCTCCTCCGTTGGATTTCTCGCACTTCATGGTGTTTGAGAAATGGATGACCAAGACACAGTCTTTCAGAAGCATTAACTCTAACCACGGGTATACAATACCAAGCTACATCCCCTACATCTGCTAGCCTACCACTAGAAGAGGTCATGCAACATACTCAACTATGCTAGAGCCCATAATAGCTTGTGGCTGCACACAGAAGTTTCTAGCATGAATAATCTTATGATCCCTTTGAGCCTGGGTGGCGGACCATAGGAGGATCACACGGTATAACCCCGAGATCTCCTAGGACAACACTGGTATAACCCCAGGTGCCCAAACCAACAATCCACCCAGATGTGTATTAAAGTTGCCACCTTAAGTTGAACCATTAATTAACAATCTCACATCTTTCATGCTTACACTCAAACCCAATCCAAGTCTACGAGCATAGCATAGCAACATGAGCATAACGTAGAAGTAACTCCCAAGGGTTTGATAATAAAACAGGTAATAGGTTCTACCTCATCAACTACTTCCCAATACCCACATGTTATCAAATCCTAACCATGCAATGTTTGAGGGTTGTAACTAATGCATAAAAACTGGGTATGAAAAGAGTATGATCAATTTGTTACTTGCCTTCCAGACGATCCGCAAACCCTAGAGACTCGTAGTAGCACGCTTCGCACTCCGGGAATTCTACCGCAAACAAACGATAGCATACATAAGCACTCAAGCAAAGATGCACAGGTAAAACTCAAATAGGAAGATCAAATTTGGAAATCCAACTGAAGAGATTCGATCTGCAAAAAGAATCAATCAAATCGGAGCTACAGAGCTAAAACTACGGTCAAAAGAACTTCAAATTCAAAACTACTTGAAACCAAATTCTAAATTGTCAAAACCTTGTTCAATAAACAGAAAGAGGGGCTCAAGACGAAGATTTTATCGTTGGTTTCACTGGATTTGGACAAACGGTTGAAAAGTTACGAGGGTTTGAAGATCAGGGGCTAATCTGCGATAAAAGTAATTGCGGATAGGTCCCTGGCCGAAAAATAAAATAAAAGGAAAAGACTATGGCGCGAACGTTCACTAACAGAACCAATCTAACGAAAATTGTTCACTAACAGATCTAAACGAACGAACGTTCGTTAAATAAACTAAACCAAATAAAACTAAAATAAAACCCGATCTAAACGAAAAACCGATCTAGGGTTTTTACCGAAAAACAAAACCAAAGAAAACCAGCGACTTTCCCGGTGAACTCCGACGTGCGGCGGCGGTGGGCTCCGGCGCGACATCATCGGCGGCGGCGGTGGGTGGTGAGGCGCGTCGCGGCGGCGGCGACGGAGGCGGGTGGCGAGGCGAGGTGCGGCGGCGGCGCGGACTGCGAGGCGGCGGCGGGGTGGCGGCTAGGGTTTTGGGCGGGCGGGCTGGTGGGATGGGGCAGCGGCCTTGGCCGGCTTATAAAGCCTGAGCGGACAGAGTCCGGCTCGGGCTCGGCCCGTTAGGTCGGTTCGTTTTTTTTAACGGGCAAAGAAAATAAATGAAAAGAAATATCAAACGGACTCCAAAAATTCTGAAATAAATTTTCACTGTCCTCTAATAAAATTTAGGACAAAGTGAACAATTTTCCCGGACCTAATGCATATTTTTCTAATTCAAACAAAATAGCGATAAAATCCAAATAAAATTATTTATTTGTTTTAACATTTTTCCTCCAATATTTTATTTATTTTGGAGAAGTCATATTATCTCCTCTCATATATTTTAATTATGAAATATTTTTTCGGAGAGAAAAATAATTAAAACCAAAATGATCCCCGTTTCAATATTTGAGAAAATTCAAATATGAAAATAGTAAAATCCCGAACTCTCTCCGTGGGTCCTTGAATTGCTTAGGATTTTTCAGGATCACCACCAAAATGCAAATTAAATATGATATACATATGTGACCTATGTATAACATTCCAAATTGAAAATTTGGGATGTTACACAAGAGCCCAGAGAACAGAACCAAGGCGTGTATGCCACACACGAGGAGCCTGTTTAAGTCCATAAAGTGCCTTAACAAGACGGCAGAGATGATGAGGATGTGCAGGATCAATAAAACCCGGTGGCTGACGCATACAAACCTCCTCCAGAATTCCATGTAGGAAAGCGTTCTGCACATCAAGCTGACGAAGAAACCACCCTCGAGTAACAGCAAGAGACAACAACAAACGAATGGTAGTAGGCTTGATAACTGGACTGAATATGTCTTCATAATCAAGACCATACCTCTGTTTGAAGCCCTTGGCAACTAGCCGTGCCTTGTAACGTTCAATAGAACCGTCAACATGTCTCTTCACTTTAAAAACCCACTTGGAATCAATGGCGTTGACGCCAGAAACTGGAGGAACAAGTTGCCAAGTGTCATTCTTCAGTAAAGCCTGAAATTCCTGTTCCATTGCAGCACGCCAGTGAGGGATGCCCAGTGCAGCCTCAAAATGACGAGGCTCAGCTGTGGGATCAGCAACAGCATGAGCAATGCAAGCAGCAAGCCACGCAACAGTCTCGCCTTTGCGTTCCTTCGGACGAAAAATGCCAGACTGGCTGCGTGTTCGAGGACAAAGAGCAACCGCAGCAGGCAGCACCGGCAATACTGGGATCAACGCAGGCGACGGAGGCGAGGGCAAACTTGGTGCAGCGGACCCAGAACTCGGCAAGTTTGCGCCAGAGTCTCCTGGCATCGGAGGGGCAGGCGACGTCAGGCCGGGTGAAGCCAGCCCACTGGGAGCCGAGGTGGGGATACCCAGTTCAGCCGCCGGTGCAGGCGAGCCTGCCTCTGGGCCGGGCGAGGGCGATGCGGCCCGCGAGGCGAAGCAACCATCGGGCCCAGGCGAAGCAGCCACCGAGCCGGGCGAGGCCAGCGCTCGCGAGGCGGCTGCGGGTGCAGCGGGTTGACGGGTACAACCCGTCATGCATGGGCCATGCACAAGATCAACATCCCCATCGTAGGCGTCGTCCGTCGCTTGATCATCCAGGAGTTCAAGACGAGCACCGCGTCCGATACCTGCAGAATGATTAGGAAGTAGCACAGGAGCATTTGCAACATCCACAAATTGATCAGGCGAAGGTGTAGCCGAGTGCACAGGTGGCATAGAAGTGGTAGAGTTGTTCGGAAGTGCATGAAAATGGAACACATTCTCATCAAACACGACGTCACGAGAAATGTAGACGCGATTGGTAGGAACATGCAGGCACTTGTACACTTTGTGGAGGGAACTGTACCCAAGGAAAACACACTTCTTAGACCAAAACTCTAGCTTACGTTTGTTGTAAGGACGCAGGTGAGGACAACATGCACACCCAAACACTTTTAGGAACGTGTAGTCTAGGATTTCATTGAGCAAGAGTTCAAGCGGGGTTTTCATTTTCAGAAGTCGTGAGGGAAGCCTATTTATCAAAAAACAGGCAGTGGAAAAGCATCACTCCAGAACCAAAACGGAACGGAGGCATGAGCTAGTAAGGTAAGGCCAGTTTCTACAAGATGACGATGCTTACGTTCAGCGGCGCCGTTCTGTTGATGTGTATGAGGACAAGACACACGGTGCAAGATCCCAAGTTTGTTAAAAAACGAATTGAGGTTGTGGTATTCACCCCCCCAAGTTGGTTTGAACATGAAGAATTTTCTGCTTAAGGAGACGCTCAACGTGTGTTTGAAATTGAATAAAAACATCGAACACATCAGATTTACGCTTAATAATATAGCCAAGTAAACCGACTATAAGCATCAATGATAATCATTATGGCCACTAACAGACGTTTGGGCATGACCCCATACATCAGAAAACACAAGCTCAAGAGGATGTTTCACAACACGACTAGACTCTGAAAAGGGAAGTTGGTGACTCTTGCCTTGCTGAGAGGCATCACAGATAGTTTCATCAGTTTTATTGGACACAACTGGTAGTTCATGACGATGCAGCACATGACGAACTATAGGAGCAGCAGGGTGACCAAGGCGTGCATGCCAGTGCGTAGGCGACACACGAACACCACTGAACGCCTGGGGAGAAAACTGTGTAGGAGGTGCGGGTGGTGCGTCAAGTGCATATAGGCCATGGCAAAGACGACCGCTAAGTAGAACAACCCTCGTGTCCAGATCCTTGATAAAGAAACGAAAAGGGTGAAACTCAGCAAGGACATTATTATCACGAGTAAGTTGAGGAATAGACAACAAACTACGTGTAGCAGAGGGAACTCGAAGAACATTAGAAAGATGCAGTTTTCGACAATTGTGTGCAAGAAGTGAGGCTTGACCAACATGGGAGATGCACATACTTGCTTCATTGGCGGTGTGCACCTGATCATGACCACGATATGGTTCCTGAGTGGAGAGCTTGCCCATCTCGCTCGTGAGATGGTTTGTAGCTCCTGTGTCCATATACCACGTAGGATCAATGGAGTAGGACAGAGTGCGCCCGTGCTCATGACTCGTCACCACAGCGGCAACCTGCTTATCATTCCCTTTGCCATTGTTACCCAGGCCAAGGAAATCTTGCTTGAAGCGTCTATGGCAGCGGGAGGCAATTTGACGCTCAATGCCACACAACTGACAGGCCTGCTGAGCGCCGCAACAGGGACAACAAGCAAGTGGGCGGCTCCCGCCAGTAATGGTCGGCGCATTGCCCCGCGAGGCCTGCTGTGATGAGGGTGCCGGTTTGCCACCTGGTGGTGACGGCTTCTGAGGTTTACGCGAGTCGCGGCGTTGGCAGAGACGAAGCTCGGGGAGACACACCGCGCCTTGATGCGCTGTTCGCGACCTACGAGGCGTGCATAGAGCTCACGAGGCGGGAGTGGATCATTGCGACCATGGACGTTCTCAACAAGATTGTCATAGTCATCATCAAGCCCGTTAAGCACATAGGTGGTGAAGTCCTCATCCTGAAGCGGCTGACCGACGGAGGCCAACGTGTCAGCGAGGCCGGTCATCTTGTTGAAGTAGTCTGTGATGCTGAGGTTGCCAAGCTTGGTCTCGCCCAGCTCGGTGCATATAGAATGAGCACACGCTTGGGACTGGGAGGCGAAGCTAGTGTGAAGCGCCACCCATGCCTCTCGAGACGTAGCGGCGAAGATGACCATCGACGAAACGCTCGGAGTGAGCGAAGACTAGATGGCGGAGAGGATGGCCTGATCCTGGTCCACCCATGTGTGGTACGCCGGATGATGAGGAGGCGGACACGGGATGGATCCGTCAACATAGCCCTCGAGGTAGTGGCTCCGCAGAAGAGGCAACACCTGAGCACGCCACAACAAATAGTTGTCCGGCGCGAGCTTCACTGGCAGCAGGTGCGAGAAGTAAAACGGCGACGGCACTGCGGCCTGATCAGCGTGAGTCTGCGTCGGTGGTGCATAGAGACCCATCGACGGGGCCATCTCTGGATGAGTGGCGATCGCCGAGTATGGTGGGTAGAAGCCAGGAGGACCAACAGCTAGGGCGCCGTAGTTCGATGCGACAGGGGCCCCATACGGCGAAGCGGCCGCGGCCCCATAGGGCTGCTATGACGGCGCTGGGTAGGGTTGCGGCGGCTGCGCCGTATAGGGTTGCGGCGGCATTGTGTAGGGTTGAGGTGGCGGCGCTGAGTAGGGTGGCATCGGCCAGGAAGATGACGGCAGCGGTGGTGCACCATAAGCCGACACAGGAGCGCCGTACGAGGTGGAGAAGGCGCCATAGGTCGGTGCAGGAGGAGCGTCATAGGGAGGCATCGCCACGATCTCGGTCGAGGGAGTCAAATCGCCCTGGGCGCCCGATCCGATCGGGGACCCTGACAGCGCAAGGCACCATCGGCCGCCGCGAGGGGCCGAGAGGCAAGGAAGGGCGACGTAGGAGCAAGGGCCGACGCAACAGCGGCAGCGGTGGCGGTGGAGGCAGCGGAAGATATCATAACCTAAACTGATACTATGTAAAACATATGATTTGAGAAACTGCTCGACACCTTAAACGGAGTGTGGCTATCTCATTATATAGAGGTACCAAAGGATACAATACAAGATGTATACAAAGTCTACGTATATACAGTCTAACACTCGGTCACCAGGGAGGCAGAGGCAGGCGGTGGTGGACGAGAGGCAAGGGAAGTTGTTTTAAGGAGCGGTGTCATGGCCGAGTAAAAAATTAAAAATAAGAGAGTAGGGTGGGTCTGAAACTTAACTCCTTCAAATTTTGCTCTCCTGACCGTTTGCTTAAAGATTTTGAGGGATCCATCCTTAATTTTTTTTAGAAATGAAGGAGGACCCCCGGCCTCTACATCTGGACGATGCATGCAGCTATTTTATTAATTATTAACACAAGACCTTACAAAGTCATACACCAGTAAGACTAAAGCCACCGTCTAGACAACATCTGTCGCTACTCCTATCTAGTTGATGAAGGGATGCTGATAGTCTGGGCCTAATACCAAATAGACCTCGTAGCCGAACCTAACATCTAAGACTTGAGGTCTCAACCAGGACACCTGCAGGGTATATGGGGCACCCACCAGTCCGGCGCACTCCTCAACCAGGACACCTTCCGGGTATGAGGCCGCCTCAGCCACCTGCCACCACTCCATCTCGTGGTTGGCTAGAACCGCGCGGAGTCTCGCCATGAAGACGTATACCGCTACTGGTACTCCAGTAGAGATCCTCCATACCCTCACCGGTCCTTCCACGCACCGCTGGCCGGCCAAGACCATGCCGCGGTGGATCTGGACGGGACGCCAGATCCGCGGTCGCCGCGACCCATCTTCAGGCAGAGCCATCCATGCACGAAGGGAAGCCCATCGCCGTCCTGGACCGCTGCCCGCCGCCGCACAGGCCAGGGGCGCCGCCCTGCCTGCTGCCCACGGGCACACCACAAGAGACGCCCCTGCCGCCTCAAGAGGATCCCGCTGCAGATCCGCCCGCCCTAGCGCCTTGGCACCGGGCCCGCCGCCACCGTGGACCTTGCCAGCGGCATCAGCGGCAGGAGGATGGCCGAGGGAGGCTGGCGGCGCTGGTTTTTTTGGCCCCCTGGCGTCGCCTAGGGAGGCGATGCGAGAGGGTACGATGATGGCCACCTTAAAAATTGGGGGAGAATTTCACTTCCCCGGCCTCTGCACCAACTAGGGATGCATACGGCCATTTTAGTATGAGTACCAAGATAAACATGGTCCTCAGAATTTTTTAAATGAGTATCAAGATATTTTTTGATGAGTGGTTCCTCCACACGCCAAACTTGATCCTCAATAAATGGGGAAAACCCCCTATGCATCACTTGTCAATTCTAGGAATTGAACTCGGGTTGTTAGGCTGCACAACCGCATGCCGGCATGCCCAACCACTGAGCCAAGGCTCTCTTTGTAAGGATCCATTGACGCCAGATCGGAATGTGCAACAAGCGTTCAACAACCTGGTCAGTTGGAAACTTGGAGATGGCTCCCGCATTCTGTTTTGGAAGGACAGATGGATCAACGGTGCTTGCATTGCGGAGGTGGCGCCCTTGATCGTGGCCAAAGTAAATACCAAAGTAAGAAACATGAGAGCAGTAAAGGAGGGATTGTCCTCCCATGCTTGGACGATGGACATCCCAGGAGAAATGTCCACTGATGAATTGGCGCAGTTCATCCGATTATGGGAGGTGCTGATTGAGGTGCACCCATCTCTGGATCAAGAGGATGAGGCCGTTTGGCAGTGGTGTGCTGACATGAAATACACAGCGGCATCGGCTTATAAAATGTTCTGTGAGGGAGGGATCCGATTTCAGTCGTATAAAGGAATTTGGAAGAGCTGGGCGTCGTTATCTTGCAGAATATTTATGTGGTTGGCAGTACAATATCGAGTCTGGACCTTGGATAGAAGACTCAGACATGGCCTGCAAGAGGAAACCTCACCGTGCTATTTTTGTGACCAGGAGAAGGATACGGTGGATCACTTGCTCCTGCAATGTGTGTTCGCAAGGCACGTCTGGTATCTTTGCTTTGCCAAAGTTGGGGTGGAGCAGGCAAACTTGCCCTCGGTCCAGTCTAGATTGGAAGAGTGGTGGGAGACAAGTAGGAAGAAGATCATCAAAGCCAACAGAAGAGGATTTAACTCCTTTGTCATGTTGATCTGCTGGACACTTTGGAAGCAGCGCAATGCACGAGTATTCAGAAATGTAAATGTTAGAGACGCTCAAGGAACCATGGAACTCATCTTTCAAGAGTTGAAGTTGTGGAAATTGGCAGGAGGCTCGGGAGTGTCAGCGTTTTGTGAGTAGTCGCTTTTCAGAGTGGAGTGGAGTGGGTGTGATGCATCGATGTGTGATGCCGACCCCGTGTAACCTCTTGTAAATACTTTCTGCCTTCTATAAAGCTAAGGTACATCATTGACGTACTCTCGAAAAAAGTGTTGTACAGCGCTGTTTAGCTGCAAGAGAGAAATGGACAAATTGGGCGGTGGTGACTCCATATTATTATGCATCACACTCACAAATATTATACACGGCCAAACAATCAAGCTGCAACAAATGGGACCCCAGTTGTCTGTGAACAAATCAAGCACTCTCCGGGACACGATGGACCTACTAATTTGTCACTCCTTGGAAGCTTCAGCACTGACGTATGCGAGGAACTCCAAGAGGCGGCGGTTGTACACGCAGGGCCTCTCCAGGTGCACGAGATGCCCGGCCTTGTCTATGCTCTGCAGCATCGTCTCCTCGCCGAGCTGCCTGCGTATACCCGAAAACCATTGGTTAGTATCTAATCCTCGGCTTACACGCTTAGCTTCAGAATATGCTTTGGATTGTGAAGCTAGCTCAAGTCGTCTGAAATCTCAAGAGCACAGATAGATAGCTTACTCTTTCATTGTCTTGGCGAGCTCTATGTTGAAAATGTTGTCGTTGTGTCCCCAGAGCAGAAGTATTTTCTGCGGCGCAAGGACAAGAAACGTTTGTCAGCAACCTTGGTACTACTGGTAATCACGGGAATTGCTTGGTAGAGTTCTTTCTTCGCTGCTTATATTCTTCACGGATGGATTTGGTGGCTTTAGTGCATCAACTTTGTACTATACGGGAAGCATGTTTTGTAATTATGGGCTGGTTTGTGTTACTGTCAAGTTGAACAGGTCGTTCACTTGGGTAAGAGCATTGAAAGCCTTCAGCATATCACCGCCGCTCATGACCCTTATTACTCCCAACCATGAATACCCATCAATGCTTCTGCCCTCCTGAGTAATCAATTGGAGTACTATACTAGTACAAAGAGTCAAACATATCTTGGTGTAGTGTTGTTTTTTCTTTATGATATGGAATGTATTTACTAGGTTAACTAAGATGGTGTATTTAGTCAACAGGGGGGGGGGGGGGGGGGGGGGGGGGGGTTGAGGACGGTGGCCAAACGCACCTGTGGCAAAACGGGCACGGTGGCGTCTTTGTTGCTGACCACCAAACCTTCCAGCAGCTCCGCTCTTTCCTTGCGGTTGGTGAACATCACCTGCATGGAATGAACCCATCACACATCACATGATGCACATAAAAAAAAAAGTTGGATGCAGCCCCTGGAGGTAGAAGCCACACATCACGGCTGTATTCAGAAAATGAATGAATCTTGCGTTTGATTGAGTAGAAACGGACCTGGAGGTAGTCCCTGTGAAGGCGTTCCGGGAACCAGAGTTTCCTGTGGGCGGCGATGGAGAGCAGCGCCTTGAGCCCCTTGACGGAGTCCGGCAGCAGCAGCTCCGCCGACGACTTGACGCCGATCCTCTCCAGCGTGGTCTCGCTGATGGAGTCGGTCATGGCGACGACGGAGCCCGACACGACGAGGGACCGGACGAGGCCCGGGTGCGACTCGGCCATCTTGAAGGCCACCATCCCGCCGTAGCTGAACCCCACCACCGTGCACCTCTCCACGCCCAGCTTGCCCAGCGCCGCCACCAGGCACTCCGCCTGGAACCCCGGCGACCGGTCCGTCGACGGCGACGTGGAGCCGCCGAAGTAGAGCAGGTCCGGGATGTACACGTCGTAGTGCTTCGCCAGCACACCAGCCTACGCACGCACGCACGTCGTGACAGCATGAATTATAATTAACTTAATAATCTCAACGGAAACAGGCCACATCTCACTCATGTACTACGTAGCATCACCAAAGTGCAAACCTGGAACTGCCACGTGACAATGCCTTCGGCCGCGAAGCCGTGCACGAGGACGACGGATGGCCGCGAGGCCTTGGCTTTCGTCTTGCTCCGCTTCTTGGCGGCCGGCGCCTTGTTGGTCTCCGCCGGCGCTTCGGGCGTGATCTCGCACACGGTGGACTTGTCCTTGGGGAGCTTGTCCTTGGGCACCCAGAAGGTGAGCACCGTGCCGGCGCCGTCCACGTCCACCGTGTGCTGCCGGAGCCCGGCCCTCCTGATCAGGAAGTGCAGCAGCGGCTTCTGCGCCTCCACCAAGTTCACCATCCTATTCCTACCTCTGCTCCTTCACTACTGGAGTAGTAATGGTTAGTTGTGCGTTGGTATAAAGCTAGGCACTTCTTGGTTCTACGCACAATGCTGCTCCGTGGGAGAGCCAGTATGGGCGGTGATCTTATATAAGAGTGGCAGGCGACCTGGCTGCTGCAGCCGCGTCATAAGGATACTATGCCAGGGAACTTTTCTTCAAGGCATTCATTTCCTTCCGGTGGTAGTTGCAGGTTGTTCTTCTACCGATCCGGGGGAAACACTTTTTTTAGGAGCAACTTCACTAAACTTTGCAGTCCAGTACAGGTACAACTGTCACCAGGACCCTTAGAAAGAGCAAAATTACAACTGAGCCCACAAACATTACGAAAAAGACCCTGGACACGAGTTGCCGAATGTGATGTGGCCCTTTTTCGAGGCGTCAGCCACATACCAAGGTCGCCATCACCGGGGACGCTACCACCAGGGTTGGCAACCTTGTCGTCGCTTCACCCCAACTCATGTCAGGGATGGAAGATATTGAAGCCGAGTCGAAGCCACTTTGCCTCTCCTTTTGACATCATGGTCGGCAGGAATAACTGGAAGCGGTTTAGCCTGATGCCAGAGCTCTACACAGCCACCCTTCGACCGGTACACTCAATTTTAGTGAAATCAAGACAGGCTCAACCATTGAAGCAACATAGATGGTGTCGTAGCTTCACTTCAAAAAGCCGCTCAGATGAGCTCAAAAAAGCAATGGTACATGCTCCGGATCCATCGTCGAAGACCCATGTCCAATGATCGATCTAAGGAAGTTAGACACTAGCTCACCACCTCCTCCTCTTCTACCATGTGGAGGCTAAGAATACGAAGAGAAACAACCTCCAACTTCACTGGATTCTACTGCCCCAAGAGCTTATTAAGGAAGCTCTCGCCAGATCCATCGTTGGTAGTTGCCCTCCACCCTGGACGACTAGTTTTGCAAGCAGGCGCCGACCATCGTGTGCGACTCGCAAGCGTCGGAGAAAAGCTCTGATACGACATAACGCCAAACTCCCTTAAGGAAATGTAGCGACCAGACCTCAAACAGTCTGATCTCTGTGTATCAGTGCCATCCGTAAATCGGTAATGCTGACACGCACAATACTTGATGATTTATAACAGAGTAGCAATCATACATTTATTACATCGAATGTCTCAAAAAAGAACTTATTACAATAATACGGCTTAAGGCCATCTAAAACGATAACAGCGGAAGAATTGGAAGATAAAGTGAGTCCATCAACTCCAACAACATCACTAAGTGAATGACAACGACCTATGGCACCTTACTCGTCGTCAGAAAAGTCTGCAACATGAACATTGCAGCCCGAAACGGGTCAGCACATGGAATATGCTGACAATGTAACACATAAAGAGTAATGAACAGAATAAATGCTATCACTACATGCATATATGGCTGGTGGAATGCTTTATGGTTACAGTTTTGCATAAAGCCAATTTTTCCCGACAACGAAGAAATAAATTTTGTTTAACGATCATGGTGGTTGTTAAACATTGAGAAGGTTCCTCCAACTCAACCCCAATTAAGCATCATCATTAAAACCAATCAAATTATACTTAGAGTGATGAGATCAACATGATAATCCAAAAACTAGACACTCAAAACGTTCACAACCGGGGACACAGCTAACCATGATTAGTTTGTACACTCTGCAAAGGTTTGCGCACTTTTCCCCACGAGACACAGTCTTTCTAAAACAATAACACTTTACTCTGGGTGGACAGTTACACCTACTTTCCCCTACATCTGCTAGCCCACCATTGAAAGAGGACTTGCAACATACTCAACTATGCTAGAGCCCATAATAGCTTGTGGCTGCACACGGAAGTTTCTAGCATGAATAATCTTATGATCCCTTTGAGCCTAGGTGGCGGACCGTATGATGATCACACGGGTATTCCGGGATATCCTAGGACAATACTAGATTCTCCAGGTGCCCTGACAACCACTGGGTACTCCAGGGTGCCTCAAGCAGTCCATCCAGATGTGTATTAAAGTAGCCACCTTAAGTTAACCATTAATAATAACTCTCACATCTGTCATGAATCACTCGAACCAAACCATGTCTACAAGCATATCATAGCAATATAAGCAACGTAGACGTAACTCCCAAAGGTTTGATACTAAACAGGGCAATAGGTTCTACCTCATTATCTACTTCCCAAAACCACATGTTAAACATATCCTAACCATGCAATTGTTTGAGGATTGATCTAATGCAATAAAACTGGATAGTAAAGAGGTATGATCAAAGTGTTACTTGCCTTGCTGATGCTCCGCGAAACCTAGAGACTCGTAGTAGCACGCTTCGCACTCCGAGTACTCTATCGCAAACAAATAAGCATACAATACACACTCAATTAGAAGCACAAGTAAAACTCAAGTAAGAGATCTAACCAGAAAGTTCAACTTAAGAACTCCGGTTTGCAATAAGAATCAAATCAAACGAAGCAACGAAATTCAAACTGCGAAAGAAACAAGATTCGTATACTAACCTGGACTAAAGTCAAATTTTATAGTACCAAAATCTTGTTCAAGTTGATTAAACAAAAAAAGGGCTTCGAGACGAAGATCTAGGCGCTTGAATCGCCTGATTCCATAAACACGCATAAAGGTAAACTAAAACGAAAATCATGGCATAAATCGCGATAAAAAATAATCGCGGAAAAACCATGGAAAAAGAAAAACTGACGAACAGGCTAACGAACAAACGTCCGCTGTCTGCGGCTAATGAGTGAAAACCGTTCGTTAAAACAAACGTACAAACGGGCGTTCGCTAAATAACTAAACCGGAAAAAAATAAAATAAACCGATCTAATAAAAAAATGCATCTAGGTTTCGAATAAAAACCAACGGTTTTTAGAATAAAACCGCCGGCTACCTCGTAGATCGGGACAGCGGCGGCGGCGTACTTCGGCGACGGGGCGGGTCCGGGCGGAGAGGCGTCGGGGCGGCAGCGGCGGACTCCAGCGGCGACGGTGCGGGGCGGCGGAGAATCTCGGCGGCGCGGAATGGGCGGCGACGGCAGACTCCGGCGGCGGCGGCGGCGGCGGGCGGCGCTAGGGTTTCGGGGGAGGGGCTGGCGGCTCGGGCCTCCCAGCTCTTAAAGGGCCGGCCGGGTGCAGTGTCCGGGTCGGACACGGCCCGTTAAGTCGGTTGACTTTTTTAAATAATTCCACGCGCAGAAAAATGATTAAAAAAAATACAAAACGGACTCCAAAAATCCTTAAATAAATTTTTCCCCTCCTCTAAAAATATAGCGGGCAAAGCGAACATTTATTTGGCCTCTAATGCAATTTTGAAAAACGCACTTTTTTTTCCTAATTCAAATAAAATAGCGATAAAACTCTGAATAAAATTCTTATTTGGTTTTAATATTTAACCTCCAATATTTCTTTATTTTGGGAAGTCATTTTTATGCCCTCTCTTTTATTTTCATAAAAGAAATATTAAAAAAGAAAAATGATTAAAATCAAACAATCCTTTTTTCAAAATTTGAGAAAACTCAAATATGGAAATAACGAAATCCCCAACTCTCTCCGTGGGTCCTTGAGTTGTGTAGAATTTCTGGGATCAAGCCAAAATGCAATAAAATATGGTATGCAATGATGATCTAATGCATAACATTCCAAATTGAAAATTTGGGATGTTACAAACCTACCCCCCTTAAGATGAATCTCGCCCTCGTAGGTCTTCCTCTCATTCCCAGGTGGCTTCATCCTCGGTGTGGTGGCTCCCCTGAACTTTGCAGAACTTGATAACTTTGCTGCGTGTGACTTGGCTGGCAAACTCGAGAATCTTCACTGGTTTCTCCTCGTAGGTCAAATCGCTATCCAACTGAATCACTTCCAGTGGCACTGTATCTCTCAGAGGGATATCAGCCATCTCTGCGTGGCACTTCTTCAACTAGGAAACCTGGAACACATTGTGAACTCCTGACAATCCTTCGAGCAACTCCAACTTGTAAGCAACTTCCCCCATACACTCCAAAAATTTGTATGGTCCCACAAAACGTGGTGCTAACTTTCCCTTAACTCCAAAACGTTTAACTCCTCGAAGTGGGGACACACGAAGATAAACTCTGTCTTCGACTTTGTAAACTGTCTCCTTGCATTTAAAATTCGCGTAGCTCTTCTGCCTGGACTGGGCTACCTTGAGTCTATCGCGAATCAGCTTAACCTTCTCTTCAGAATCTTTAATCAAATCTGGTCCAAACAACTGACAGTCTCCAACTTCATCCCATAACAACGGTGTCCTGCACCTCCTTCCATACAAAGCTTTGAAAGGGGCCATCTTCAAACTGGCTTGATAACTGTTGTTGTAAGAGAACTTTGCATATGGCAAATTGTCATCCCAACTAGATCCGTAATCTAGCGCACAAGCTGTCAACATCTCCTCCAAAATCTGATTGACTCTCTCGGTCTGTCCACCTGTCTGTGGATGAAAGGTTGTACTGAACTCTAGCCTGGTACCCAAAGTCTCATGCAACTGATTCCAGAACTTTGAGGTAAACTGGGTTCCTCTATCTAATACAATGGTCCTCGGAACTCCATGTAGACATACGATCCTGGTCATGTATATCTTTGCCAACTTAGCACTGGTGTAAGTGGTCTTCACTGGGATGAAATAAGCTACCTTCGTCAACCGATCGACTACAACCCATATAGAGTCATAGCCCGAACGAGTCCTGGGCAATCCCGTGATAAAATTCATGCCTAGCTTATCCCACTTCCATTCGGGTATCGACAATGGCTGTAACAATCCAACTGGCTTCTGATGTTCCGCCTTCACTCTCTGACATACATCACAAACTGCTACATACTCCGCAATATCCTTCTTAATTCTACTCCACCAGAAACTGTCCTTCAAATCCAGATACATCTTGGTATTTCTTGGGTGAATCGAATACGGCGAATCATGGGCCTCCTGCAGAATCAACTTTCTGATCTCCGGATGATTTGGCACATATACGCGGTCCTCAAACCATAAGGTATCGTGCTCATCCTCACAAAATCCTTTAGCCTTTCCTTTGCTCATCCTTTCCTTTATCTCGGCAATCTCCTTGTCCGTCTTCTGAGCTTCTCTGATCTTATCCATCAAAGTAGACTGAATTTCCAATGCTGCTACATAGCCTCTCGGAACTATCTCCAAACATAGCCCACGAAGATCCTCTGCTAACTCCTTGGGTAACTCTCCGATCATGAGTGTATTGACATGACTCTTGCGGCTCAACGCATCGGTTACTACGTTAGCCTTTCCGGGATGATAATGCAACCTCATATCATAATCCTTGATGGGCTCCAACCATCTCCTCTGCCTGAGATTCAACTCCTTCTGCGTAAAGATATACTTCAAACTCTTGTGATCCGTGTACACCTCACAATGGTTTCCGATGAGAAAGTGTCTCCATGTCTCAACGCATGCACTACGGCTGCTAACTCCAAATCATGTGTAGCATAATTCAACTCATGGGGTTTAAGCTGTCGTGAGGCATTTGAAACCACTCTTCTCTCCTGCATCAACACTGCTCCTAGTCCTCGACGAGAAGCGTCGCAATACACTTGATAATCCTTGCATTGATCAGGAAGAATCAACACTGGTGCGATAACCAAACGTTTCTTCAACTCCTGAAAACTGGCCTCACATTTCTCAGTCCATTTGAACTTGGCGTCCTTCTTCAACAACTCCATCATGGGCTTTGCAATCTTCGAAAAATTCTCAATGAACCTCCGGTAGTATCCTGCGAGTCCCAGAAAACTCCGGGTTTCTCCAACTGACGTGGGTGCTTCCCAATTTGTCACGGTGACAACCTTGGTGGGGTCTACTGCTATTCCTTCTCCGGATATAACATGTCCGAGGAATCCAACTTCCTTCAACCAAAACTCACACTTGCTGAACTTGGCATACAACTGATGTTCTCTGAGCTTCCCAAATACCAAACGCAAATGCTCCTTATATTCCTCTCCATTCTTCGAGTAGACCAATATGTCATCAATGAACACCACAATGAAATTATCCAAAAACTCCATAAACACCTTGTTCATCATGTTCATGAAATAGGCAGATGCGTTAGTCAGACCAAATGACATAACGGTATACTCATATAGCCTGTACCTTGTGGTAAAAGCTGTCTTAGGTATATCCTGCTCTCGAATCTTCAACTGATGGTATCCTGATCACAGATCAATCTTGAAAAATACTTTAGCTCCTTGCAACTGGTCAAACAAATCATTGATCATCGGCAGTGGGTACTTGTTCTTGATTGTCACCTCATTCAATCCACGATAATCAACAACCATCCTCAACGATCCATCCTTCTTCTCCACTAGAAGCACTGGTGATCCCCAAGGTGAAGAACTTGGGCGAATATAGCCTTTATCCAATAACTCCTTAATCTGTTTCTTAATTTCCTCCAAATCCTTTGCGGGCATCCGATACGGTCTCTTAGATATTGGCCCTGTGCCTAGCAAAAGCTCAATCAAAAACTCGATGTCTCTATCCGGTGGCATGTCTCGCAACTCTTCTGGAAATACATCAGGGAAATCCTTCACCATTGGTACTTCCTCCTGTACAACTCCTGATAAGGAATTCACTTGAGTCCTCTTCTGCACATGCCGGGATACATACTTAATCCTCCTTCCTTCTGGGGTGGTGAGCATAATCAACTTACTGGCGCAATCGATGTTCCCTCCATACATCAATAGCCAATCCATACCCAAAATCACATCCAAACCTTGCGACTCCAGAATTATCAGGTCTGAGGGGAAAACATGCCTATCTATGGTCAATGGCATCTGAAAACATCCTTGGCTTGCCATATGCTCCGCTCCGGGTGAGCTTACTAGCATAGGTGTTCTAAGAACCTTGGTGGGCAAATTATACTTATCCACAAATCCCCTTGATATGTATGAATGCGATGCACTAGTATCGTAAAGAACGATTGCAGTAAATGACTTAACCAAAAACTTACCTATTACTGCATCTATATGGGCTTCAACCTCCTCCATGTTAATGTGGTTCACTTGTCCTCTGCTGAAAGGGTTGGGCTTCTTCCCAGAGCTTCCATTGCCATTTGCATTCTTTGCTTCAGAACACTCCGTGGCGTAATGTCCATTCTTCCCGCACTTGAAACAAGTAATGTGACTTAGATCCTTCTTGACAGGCGTTGCTGGGTTGGAACGGTTCTGTCCGTTGCTTCCTCCATTACCATTCCCATTCTTGGGGCCACTATGGTTGTGCGAACTCCCTCCATTGGAATTATGGCCTCCGTGGTTATGGTGAAGGTGTCCTCCCGAGTTCCGGGTAAAACGGGGCCTCTGCTGAGCTCCTGGATTGCACTTCCCTTGTCCATACTTCCTCTTGTGATTGTCAATCTATTGCTACTTCCCTTCAATCATGAGAGCTCTACCTACCAACTCCTGGTAGTTGTTAAAAGTTTCCACCGTCAACTGCATGTTCAGCTCATCATTCAGTCCTTCCAGAAACTTCTCCTGCTTAGCTGCATCTGTAGCAATGTCATCTGGGGCATAACGTGCTAACTTACTAAAATCATCCACATACTGGCCCACTGTGCGCCCTCCTTGGCGCAAGTTGCGAACTCGCGCTTCTTCATGGCCATAGCTCCTGCTGAAACATGGGCAGTGCGATAAGCTTGCTGAAACTGGTCCCATGTGACAGTGTCGATGGGGTAAGTGGCTGTGAAGTTCTCCCACCATGATGCTGCGGGTCCATCAAGCTGATGTGCGGCAAAATGCACCCTCTCCGCATCTGTGCATCCTGCAGTGGTCAACTCTCTTCCAATCTTGCGGAGCCAATCATCTGCAACTATCGGCTCGGTGCTACTGGAGAACACTGGCGGATTCAACCTTAAGAAACGGGCTAAGTGATCAACATGTGGTGGTGGTGGTGGGTTATTGTTGTTCCCCCGATTCTAATTCTGGACTAGTATCCGCATCAATGCATTCTGCTGCTGGATCAACTGAGTGAGCTCCGGTGGGAAAGCAAATCCATTGTCGCGTCTCGGAGGCATCTGATGGGTTTAGAAAAGATGAGAAAACAGAATAGAATGAGATCTACAGGGAAAGCACTACCCATATGCACATGAGACAAACACAAACATACCACTTCAATCAATTCAAACAAGGGCATACAATCAGTCTAACTATCGTTACAAAAGTGCTCGGACTATACTATATACATGGGGGAATACTACTACTGATATGGTGGTCGACTAGAAAACTTGATTGGTGGAAGACTCCATGATATTTGCTCCAGCTTCATCAACATAGTCATCATCTCTATCATCAAGGTCTGAGTCGGTGTCGTCGATGATGATGTAGTTCTCCGGACAAGTGGAATCGTCGTCTTCTCCTCCTGGCGCGGGGTCTCCCATGAATACTCCTAGCTTTCTCATCAGATCGTCATTCTTCTCCACGAGTATCGTCATTTCCTCCTCATATCCATCGTGTGTAGACTTGAGTTCTTCCTCCAGCTCCGTCATCCTAGTCATTGCCTTCTTCAGATCTATCATGCCTGTGCACATCTGGTTCTCCTGGCGACGAATGTGCTGGTTTAACTCCTGGATGAATGCTGCAATGGATCTATCCTTCCTGGTGCTGATTATCTCCCATTGCTCATCTCGGCGCCCACAAATCTGGTAGATAGTATCCTTGAGATCCTTGTGGTAAACTTCTCCAATGCGCCCCATGGTGATGTGGGCTGCCATGCTCTTTCCTAGACTCCAGGTTGGTGCATCAAAGGAAAACTTTATGGGCTTAGTGACTGGCATGAATGTCCTTCCCAAAACTTGAACTCGAATCATCCAGGGCTCCTCTTCTGGTAAAGTGGCGATGTAAGTCCCGGTGAAGCTTGGTATTCCGATGTTTAGGTATCTAGTAACCTCCTTCAAGTGTCGTCCAAAAGGTGTATCTTCATCCGGTTGAGTGAACTTGTTCCTTGCATCCGCCATCCTAAAGAGTAGAAAAGGGAGAGGAGTCAGAAATGGGAAGAGAGTAATGATCTAGGGCTTTAGCTTAGTGGTCGTGTCGTACAGTCAGCGTGTGCTCTGATACCATCTTGTAGCGACCAGACCTCAAACAGTCTGATCTTTGTGGATCAGTGTCATCCCTGGATCGGTAATGCTGACATGCACAGTACTTGAGGATTTATAACAGAGTAGCAATCACACTTATTACATCAAATGTCTCAAAAGAAAACTTATTACAATAATATGGCTTAAGGCCATCTAAAACGATAACAACGGAAGGCTTGGAAGATAAAGTGAGTCCTTCAACTCCAACGGCATCACTGAGTGAAAGACAATGACCTATGGCACCTTACTCGTTGTCTGAAAAGTCTGCAACATGAACGTTGCAGCCCAAAACGGGCCAGCACATGGAATATGCTGGCAATGTAACACATAGAGAGTAATGAACAGAATAAATGCTATCACTACATGCATATATGGCTGGTGGAAAGCTCTATGGTACAATTTTGCATAAAGCCAATTTTCCCTACAACAAAGGAATATATTTTATTTAACTATCATGGTGGTTGTTAAACATTGAGAAGGTTCCTCCAACTCAACCCCAATAGCATCATCATTAAACCCAATCAAATTATACTTAGAGTGATGAGATCAACATGATAATCCAAAAACTAAACACTCAAAACGTCCATAACCAGGGACATGGTTAACCATGATTAGTTTGTAGACTCTGCAGAGGTTTGCGCACTTTTCCTCACAAGACTCGAATACATCCATGGCCAGAGAATTGAGACACAGTCTTGCTAAAACAATAACTCTTTACTCTGGGTGGACAGTTACACCTATTTTCCCCTACATCTGCTAGCCCACCATTGAAAGAGGTCTTGCAACATACTCAACTATGCTAGAGCCCATAATAGCTTGTGGCTGCACACGGAAGTTTCTACCATGAATAATCTTATGATCCCTTTGAGCCTGGGTGGCGGACCATATGATGATCACACGGGTACTCCGGGATATCCTAGGACAACACTGGATTCTCCAGGTGCCCTGACAACCACTGGGTACTCCAGGGTGCCTCAAGCAATCTACCCAGATGTGTATTAAAGTAGCCACCTTAAGTTAACCATTAATAATAACTCTCATATCTGTCATGAATCACTCGAACCAAACCACGTCTACAAGCATATCATAGCAATATAAGCAACGTAGACGTAACTCCCAAAGGTTTGATACTAAACAGGGCAATAGGTTCTACCTCATTATCTACTTCCCAAAACCCACTTGTTAAACAGATCCTAACCATGCAATTGTTTGAGGATTGATCTAATGCAATAAAACTGGGTAGTAAAGAGGTATGATCAAGGTGTTACTTGCCTTGCTGATGATCCGCGAAACCTAGAGACTCGTAGTAGCACACTTCGCACTCCGGGTACTCTATCAAAAACAAACAAGCATACAATAAGCACTCAACTAGAAGCATGGGTAAAACTCAAATAAGAGATCTAACCAGAAAGTTCAACTTAAGAACTCCGGTTTGCAAAAAGAATCAAATCAAATGAAGCAACGAAACTCAAACTGTGAAAGAAGCAAGATCCGTATACTAATCTGGACTAAAGTCAAATTTTACAGTACCAAAATCTTGTTCAAGTTGATTAAACAGAAAGAGGGCTTCGATACGAAGATCTAGGCGCTTGAATTGCCCGATTCTGATAAACGAGCGAAAAGATAAACTAAAACAAAAGTCAGGGTAGAAATCGCGATCGTAAATAATCGCGGAAAAACCCTGGAAAAGGAAAAACTGACGAACAAGCTAACAAACGAACGTTTTCTGTCTGCGGCTAACGAGTGAAAACCGTTCGTTAATATGAACGTATGAAAGGGCGTTCGCTAAATAACTAAACCGGAAAAAATAAAATAAACCGATCTAATAAAAAATGCATATAGGTTTTCGAATAAAAACCGACGGTTTTTAGAATAAAACCGACGGCTACCTCATAGATCGAGACGGTGGCGGCGGCGTACTCTGGCGGGGCGTCGGCGTACTCCGGCGATGGGGCGGGTCCGGGCCCCGGTGGCGGGGTCGGGCGGCGAGGCGTCGGGGCGGCGGTGGTGCTGGGCGGCAGCGAATCGCGGTGGCGCAGAACGGGCGGCGGCGGCGGACTTCGGCGGCGGCGGTGGGGTCTGGCGGCGCTAGGGTTTCGGGGGCGGGGCTGGCAGCTCGGGCCTCCCGGCTCTTAAGGGGCCGGTCGGGCGCAGTGTCCGGGTCGGACACGGCCTGTTAAGTTGGTTGACTTTTTCTTTAAATAATTCCGCACACAGAAAAATGATTAAAAGAAATACTAAACAGACTCCAAAAATCCTGAAATAAATTTTCCCCGTTGTCGAAAAATATAGCAGAGAAAGTGAACATTTGTTTGGGCCTCTAATGCAATTTTGAAAATCGCACTTTTTTCTTCCTAATTCAAATAAAATAGCGATAAAACTCCGAATAAAATTCTTATTAGATTTTAATATTTAACCTCCAATATTTCTTTATTTTGGAGAAGTCATTTTATCCCCTCTCTTTTATTTTCATAAAAGAAATATTCGAAGAGAAAAATAATTAAAATCAAACGATCCTCTTTTCAAAATTTGAGAAAACTCAAATATGAAAATAACGAAATCCCCAACTCTCTCCGTGGGTCCTTGAGTTGCGTAGAATTTCTAGGATCAAGCCAAAATGCAATAAAATATGGTATGCAATGATGATCTAATGCATAACATTCCAAATTAAAAATTTGGGATGTTACAGGAAACAACTAAACCTAACAGTACTATATACACTATCTCATCTTCAACTAGCTACGCCAGTAGAAAAGCTCTGGGATCGAGCCGAGCGCGAGCTTTCGGGGGCTACTCCTAAAAGTGGCTAGGAGAAGGGTCTAGATGAGCGCCTTGCTGGCCATCAGACGAAACATGTTGATTTAATGTGAATTATGTTGTGTGTTGTGCTTTAATTTCAGTGGTGTGACCAATGCTGCAAACCTGTAAAAAAACTCTCAATAACCGGCTCCTCGCCATAGTCGAAAAAATTGTGGATAGCTTCCATTTTTCAATGTGAAATTTGTTGTGTGTTGTGCTTATTTTCAGGGGCATGGCCAATGTTGCGAACTTAGACTACCTCTTAACTATCCTGTAAAAAAACTCTCAATGACCGACTGCTTGCCATAGTCAGAAAAATTGGGGACAGCTATCATTTTTCAATGTGAAACATGTTGTGTGTTGTGCTCATTTGATTATATATTATAGAAAAATGTACAATCCTATAGGTAGAGATAGGTTGGTTAAATAAATACTATAGTAGGCACAAAAACTAATTGGATAAGATAGATTTGTTGTAAATATGCCCAAGAGTCAATAATACTGTATTATCACATTTTCATATTCATAATTAAGAGTTTATGTTCTATGCTCTAACTGTCATGATTCTGGATTATGTGATTCAATGGAAAACTTATACGAATGTGTAGAATATTAAACGGTAAAATATGGTTCCTAGTCTCGCCTTTAAGACTACATCAAGTGTTGTTGGTGATCATATTTTCCAGATCTTAGGATATCGTTAAGTGTAATGATAGTCCTAAAATAACTTTGAGAATATGATGTTGGAAGAATGATCATATTGAATCAACCCAAATTTGTTTGTTATACTTTGAGATACAATTGTTACAAGTCAATTGCTATAACAGAAGAGTTAACATGTGATTTAGTTTATTATACCATGAGTAGGGTTTCTCAAACATCATTTGTAACATGATGATCATAAAGACAACTTTCAGATTCATCGGAAAGTTTGACAAGGGACTAGCTAGGTAGCTCGAGAGTGGGAATTGCTCCTCCGATAATGGAGAAACATTCTTAGGGCCCTCTCGGCATGACGAAATCCATCGTCGTCTAGCCAGACACAAGTGATTATGTCAAGGGGATGCCGAAACGTGTCAATGAGACAGAAGAACAAAACCGGTAATGATAAGACCTATATAGTGATCATGTGTATGACTGAAGAGGATATCGATATATCTCACCTCGGGTTTTGTACAGTATCGCGAAGCAAAAAGGGAATATCACATGATAACCAAAGGTTCACTTGAATGTCATTCGTGTACTCATAGGGATCGATATGGATGTCCATGGTTCCGCTATTGGTCATTGAATGAAAGGGGTTTGTTCATGCCTATGTATTAACGAACCTACAGGGTCACAAGCTTAAGGTAATCATGATCTACCGAGTGTTTATAGGATAAGATTAGTCAGGAAATATTTATGAAATAGTTTCATTAATATTCAAAATATTTTTGAGAGGAACCGGAAGAGTTTCAGAGTTACCTGAAGGGTTTTGGGGTTTACTCGGCAATACCAGGTATTACCGATAAATTATATATAGGTGGAAATAGTTTCTAGTGATGTTAAATTAATATTAAAAGGCTCTATATATGATTTGGAGGCTTTTATATTTATTTAAATATCAACAGGCCTAAAAATGCCAAGTGGTGGAAAGCATATTGGGACACTTGGGCCCGATAGGGGAGGCGCCCCCTTTTCCTCATGGAGAAGGAAGGGGGCCTGATTGGAGGGGGACCCCCTCCTCATTGCCAGCCAAGGGCGGAAACCTCCCCCCTTGTGTAGCTCCCCCTCCCCCCTCGTCCAACATATATATTAGAGGTTTTGGCACTTTTGAATGCACAAGTTTTGGAGCCTCCTCTAGTTCTCTAGTTCTAGTTCTAGTGATCCTAGTTCATCTAATTAGAGCTAGACCTAGATCCTCTAATCCTCATAATTAGAAGCCAAGTGTGGTTCTAATATCCTCCCTATAATTCCCCGATGATGATTAGCTCTGGACGGCGAAGCGCTGCCGGATCGTGAAGACCGTACGCTTGCAATCTGTACATAGGCCATGCTTTCGGTCTTCAGTTTGAGGGATCGTTCATCGATGGTTTGAGGGACTCCAAGTACGATCTACACCAACTCATATTCTTCCTCTACGACTCAGAGTTGGTAACGATCCGATCCAAACCGTTATTGCATCTTCATAGTGTTCCTCGTTGATCATAAGGCGATTTTTTTTTGTTTTTTTACTATGTTTCCCAACAGTGGCATCATAAGAGGTTCTATGAGTAGATGTAGGTTTCCATCTAGATCACATGTGGATGTGAGGGTTTGATTCATTGATGGCATGATGTAGCTTTGTGTAGAGTTCTGACAATCGATCGGCTCTGGCTGTAGATGATCTACTAATAGTTCTCTGGGCTTCATCATAGTCAAGAATAGTGAAATGTCGCAAACACGAGAGGGCAATAAAGATGTTCGATCTTCTAGGGGGTCGCGTGTATTGACGAAGTTTAGTGTGGGGCTAGAGATTTAATTAAGTCTCTTCTCTCACACACCCGAAAAGTTAATCTAGTAACAAGAATTATCGCCTTGATGGTGGATGTAGGTAGCTAGTGTTATCCGGATACTCTAGAAGCCACGTAATTAAAATTATCCAAACCAATTAGAGGATGTATAACTTGGTTTTTTAGGTTGCATGTGATGTGGTATAGCCTTCGTCAGGATAATGAGTTTATGCATGATATGGTTATACTCCCTCCGTTCCTAAATATAAGGTGTATTAGTTTTCCAAAAAGTCAACTGTTGTCTATCTTTGACCAACTTTACAGCAAAATATACAAAGATTTATAATACTAAATATATAAAATGTAAAAATATAGTCCATGATGAATCTAGTGATAATGATTTGGTATTCTAGATATTGATATTTTTGTCTATAAACTTGGTCAAACTTAAAGAAGTTTGACTTTTTGGAAAAATAATACACCTTATATTGGGGAACGGAGGGAGTATGTTGTAATGTTAAGTGACATGTGCGTCATAGTGTGGCATGATAGTTGGAGCCAAAGGATTGCAATTTTAATGACCTACGTGTCAACCTCATTATTTATTAGACGGAAGTAATACGAAGGACGTAGGAGCTTCACCAGGCGCAAGAGAACAAAAGTGTCGCCACGGCGGCAATTTTCAAAAGTGTCACCACGACAGCATTTTCAGAGAATTTTTATGAAGACCTCGGAGGACCATGGAGACGTTCACGGCGCCCAGGGCTATACTATATCATGCTATTATAAATTGCATGAGATGTTTATCCCTTTGTTGTTTGCACCTTTTAATTTTGCAGTAGTCAATTATTAAGGTGATCTCTCAATTGAAAATATCAAGCAGTTAGTGCTCTTCCTAGTGTAGAAACCATCTATAGCACATAGCATTTCGGACTGCTTCATGCTATCATGAGTACAAATGATGGGTGAAGTGTAAGGTGGGTGAAGGAAGACCTCATAGCAGAAACACTCGGTTATCTTGAAGTTTTGGCAGAAGCATTCTGAGCTTGGAGCACAAAGCAATGAAAGATGAACAAGAGTCATATGGAGATATGATTGCAAGTTTTGCCGACGGTTGAAATTCATGTCATCAGTGATGCTATCATCCATGGCTATGAATAAGATTAGGATCTTGAATCACTCATTTTTAATTATGAGAGATACTGATTTGAGTGGGAGCACAATTATGTATTATTTAGTTAATCAGTAGTGCAGATTAATTATGAACAATATTTGTGTAGTTTGCATTATAGTTGTAGAATTATGGCTCACGATTCCACTTTTGTGGTTGAAATTGATTAATTGTGATTTATCTAGTTGATTTTTTTATGATTGAGAGGATAGTCCTCTAAATTGCCAAGAAGGATTTTTCTGCATGCTTGCAATACTCTCTGCTGATGCTATGGATGATGAGACTCACATCTTATGATCCAAAAGGCTAAAATTACATTACGGTCTGCTTTTGTTAGAGCATATCTCTCTCTAAGTGGTTTTGGTGTTTGATGACAATGCATTTGTGGACTAATCGTGTGCGTTGAGCATTTGAGATATTCATTCATTGGCACGAGACGATTTATTCCCCTCAGAGCTCAAAGTGAAGACGGTGTAAGTTTTGGTGGACTTGAGTCATAGGAGATACCGTACTATCAAGAGGCGATCTGTATCAGAAAGGCTAGGGTGGAATCAACACGTACACATCTATGTCGCACCCCCAGCTCCTTCCCTCATCCTTGGAGTATACTTGTTATCGTGGAACTGGCATAAGGGAGGCACCAGCGGTATTACTGCGTTCGCAGAGTGGCAGTACTACTGAAAGCCATAAGCGGTAGTACCGCTGTTTCATAGCGGTAGTACTGCCCACGGCCATCGGCGGTAGCATGGCTCCGGTTCCGTGCAAGTACCGCCTCGACTTGAGACCTGCGTGTCTCGTGTCGGGTTCAGCGGCAGTAGGAGCGATAGTACCGCTTATAAGCGGTAGTACTGCCCCTACTACTGCTACTAGTGCCGCTGAACGGCCTCCTCTCTGTTCCTTCTCCATTAGGCATTGTGCGAGGTCCCAGCGGTAGTACCGCTGGGCCGAGCGGCAGTACCGCTACGGCCAGCGATAGTACCGCTTGCTGTAGGCTGAATAAGGGGATAACGGTTGGATTGTTTCCCCACTATATAAGGGGGTCTTCTTCCCCAAGAAGACCTACCTCTTTTTCCCCAAGCTCCATTGTTTCTCCAAAGCTCATTTTCGCCCGATCTCTTTCCCTAGCCAATCAAATTTGTTGATTTTCTAGTGATTGGTTGAGAAGGCCCTGATCTACACTTCCAGCAAGAGAAATTTGATTCCCCCACTAATCCCTTGTGGATCTTGTTACTCTTGGGTGTTTGAGCACCCTAGACGGTTGAGGTCACCTCGGAGCTACATTCCGTTGTGGTGAAGCTTCGTGGTTCGTTGGGATCCTCCAATTGGTTGTGGAGAGAGCCCCAATCTTGTTTGTAAAGGCCCGGTTGCCGCCTTCAAGGGCACCGCTAGTGGAATCATGACATCTCGCATTGTGTGAGGGCGTGAGGAGAATACAATGGCACTAGTGGCTTCTTGGGGAGCATTGTGCCTCCACACCGCTCCAACGGAGATGTACTTCCCCTCAAAGAGAAGGAACTTCGGTAACACATCATCGTCTCCACCGACTCCACTTGTGGTTATCTCTTACCTTTCCTTTGTGCAAGCTATTGTTGTGTTGTATCCTTTGCTTGCACTTGTTGTTGTTGTTGTTGTTGTTGTTGTTGTTGTTGTTGTTGTTGTTGTTGTTGTTTGCATCTTATAGGTTGCTCACCTAGTTGCACATCTAGAAAACCTACTTGTTGCTAAACCTAATTTGTGAAGAAAAGCTAAAAATTGATAGTTTCCTATTCACCCCCCTCTAGTCGACCATATCGATCCTTTCAATTGGTATCAGAGCCTCGTATCTTTATTAAGGGCTTCACCACCTGAAGAGTATGGTTGACACCGAGGAGGAAGTGCCCAAGGGCGTGGAGTTGACTTTGATCACTCGGGATAAATTAAATGAAGCCACGGCTTCACTTAAGACTTCCATGATGACCGAGGTCAAATCCGTATTTAAAGAATTACTTGAGGGGTTGAAAACTACTCCCGATCCGTTGCTTGTCGTTAATCCCACCGCATCAGAGTCGGAGGTCAATTCTGGCAAGGAAGCGTCTAAAGGTTGAAAGCACAAGTGCTCCCTGGGTGGTTTTGGTAATTAATGTCAACATATCTCTTGTTGGACTAATACTCTTACCTAGTGTGTTTCAGATAAGTTAAACAATGAAGTGGCATGGACTAGAGGATGTGGAACCCCTTCAAGATGCTAAGGACAAAGGATTGGCTCAAGATCCAAGCACAAGACTCTACTCTTTCTATTTTAGTGATCCAAGATCACATTAAGTCTATAGGAAAAGCCAATACTATTAAGAGGGGAAGAGGTGTTGCTTAATGGCGTGCTTGCTCAAAGTGCTTAGTGATATGCTCCAAAGCCCTCAACTACTTTCTCATATCCACTTATGACCTAAACCAAAAGTCAAACTCGGCCCCACCGATTCTTTCTATCCGGCGCCACCGAGTTCAGATGTCATAGCCACTGCCACAAACCCTAGGCAAATCGGTCTCACCGATAGGGATCTCGGTCTCACCGAGATGGGATTGTAATCTCTTTGTGTATGTCCATTACCAGAATCGGTCCCATTGAGTTTGTGTAATCGGTCCTACCGAGATTACAATGCAAACTCTTTGTTCCTCTTCGTAACATTTCGGTCCAACCGAGATGAGCGAATAGGTCCCACCGAGTTTGCCTGACCAACTCTCTGGTTAGCTTATTACCAAAATTGGTCCCATCGAGTTTGTGTAATCGGTATCACCGAGATTACGTTATGCCCTAACCCTAACCATAACGGTCCTACCGAGTTGCATGTCGGTCCCACCGAAAATCCTAACGGTCACATTATTTGCTAAATCGGTCCGACCGAGTTTCACGATTCGGTCCCATCGAGATTGGTAAGTTGAGTGTAACGGTTAGATTTTGTGTGGAGGCTATATATACCCCTCCACCCACTCTTCATTCGTGGAGAGAGCCATCAGAACATGCCTACACTTCCAACCTACATTTTCTGAGAGAGAACCACCTACACTTGTGTTGAGGCCAAGATATTCCATTCCTACCATATGAATCTTGATCTCTAGCCTTCCCCAAGTTGCTTTCCACTCAAATCTTCTTTACACCAAATCCAAATCCTGTGAGAGAGAGTTGAGTGTTGGGGAGACTATCATTTGAAGCACAAGAGCAAGGAGTTCATCATCAACACACCTTTTGTTACTTCTTGGAGAGTGGTGTCTCCTAGATTGGCTAGGTGTGCTTGGGAGCCTCCAACAAGATTGTGGAGTTGAACCAAGGAGTTTGTAAGGGCAAGGAGATTGCCTACTTCATGAAGATCTACCCCTAGTGAGGCAAGTCCTTCGTGGGCGACGACCATGGTGGGATAGACAAGGTTGCTTCTTCGTGGACCCTACGTGGGTAGAGCCCTCCTGTAACACCCCCAGTGTCATGCTACAGTAACTCTCTGTGATTAAGCCTAATCATTTGGCTAAAGAATGCTTAATCACCTTTGTTCAATATCTCTTTTCAACTCCCATCTGAATTCAAATTCAAATCATAAGTGAAATTTGAAGTTGCACAAAAGTTGCTGGAAAAATGTTCATCATTTAGCAAATATTCCAATACAATTTGATGTAATTAAAAGAAACATCACTCCTATGCTAAAATGGACACTAACATTTATAATAGTGCCATTCCAGCAATTTAAAATGCAAATTCACTTATGAAAATTCCAAATGAATCTAAACCTATCCCAAAAATAATTGTGGCACTGCCTAAAAATGCACTGGACTTTTATAATCCAGTTCCACATTTTTCCTAAATCATTAGGGCCCCCAGATAAATCATTTTCCTTCTCTGGTAATTCAAAAAAAGGAAAAGAAAAGGAGAAGGGGTGGGAGAGCCCCTGGCCTCCCCTTGGGCTTCGGCCCATCCCAGGGGGCCGGCCCACCTACCTCCCCGGTCACTCTCCCCTCCCCATGTTCAACCGACCGAGGGCGCGCGTCCGCGCGTCGCCGCCGGACCACCTCGCCGTTGATGAGGGGGATAAGGATCCCCTCGACGCCTCGGGCTCCCCATCTACTTGCTCTGCCACCCCACTCGCCCGCTCACTTCCCTCGTCCACTCCTGCGCTCTCTCCCCTCCAGACCCGCCTCGGCCGCGTCTCTCCGTTGCCTCTCACCGCACTCCACCGCGGCCACCGGCCGGCCTTCGCTTTGCCGACGTGCCCCCAGGCTCCGCCTCGACGTCCTCATCCTCCCCGTCGAGCCACGTGGACCGGGACGGCCCCGCAGCACCGCCACGACCTCGCCTTCGCCCTCGGCTCCGACGAGCGCCGCCGCCCTGAATCCGCGCCACTGCTGCTCCTAGTCACCCAACGGGCCACCGTGTGCCTCCAAGGTGAGCTCCAGCCTCTTTCCCCATTCTTCCCCGCGCATTTCCGCCGCTGTAGCTCATCCTCCCCATCGTGCCCGAACGCGGCTCCGCTTGAGCTCGTTGCCGGCGATGCTCCGGCGACCCAATGGCCTCGGACCCGTGCGCAACTCGCTCGCCACTTCGCCTAGATCCCAATGCACGCACGCATGCGACTCGACGTGCCCCGCAGCGCCCTGTTCGCCGCTCACCGGAAACCCACCACCACCTAACTCGCTGCCGGCGACATTCCCGACCATCCCCGACCACACCACCACCTCCATTCGGCACGGTGTGGACTGGCCGTTCGAACGGACCAAACCACAGCCCCGGAGATGCCCTATGGGCGAAACCCGAAGCTCACCCGCGCCTCGCCGCCGCGTTGGGGCTCGCCGGAGCAACTCCGACGAGGCCAACCGACATGGCTGGCTTGGGGCCACCCCCTGGGTCGCTGACCCGTGGGCCCGTGGGGCCCGACCGACCTGTTGACCCGGTCCACCATGCTGATTGGACCGGCCCATGCAACTGACAGATGGTGCCCACCGCCCCCTAATTAACAAAATTAACTAAGCTAATTTAGTTAACATAGTTAGACACTGACATGTGGGCCCAGTAGTTTAACTAACTATGTTTAGATTAGTTTTAACTATGTTTAACCCACTGCCTATGACTGGTGGGACCCAACCGGCAGGTTTGACCTGGTCAAGGTGACTGTTGACTGCTGACATCATCTCCATGTCATGCTGACGTCATATTCCTATTCTGTTAATTTTGTTAATTTAAATAATTTCAAAAAACCTTTAAAACTTTAGAAAATCATAGATAATAAACCGTAGCTCGGATGGAAAAACTTTATACATGAAAGTTGCTTAGAACGACGAGACGAATCCGAATATGCAGTCCATTTACCTGCCAGAAGCCTCTAACTATCTGAACATGGAACATTCCCCCTCCGGTCATCTGTTTGACACAGGCCCGGAACCGGGAATACATTCCCGGTTGAATTCCCCCTTCACCTATATCGTGTAGTCATACGTTAGGTCACACCCGGCACAACTTATTGCCACGTTATGCTTTGTGATGCTATGTTTGCTTTATATTTACTGTTTCTTCCCCCTCTTCTCTCCGGTAGACCTCGAGACTAACGCTGATGCCTCTGAGTACGGCTACGTCAACGACGACCCCTCCTTGCCAGAGCAACTAGGCAAGCCCCCCCTTTGATCATCCCGATATCGCCCATTCCTTTCTCTCATGCTTGCATTAGATTTTGCTATTGTTATTGTTTGCTCCTATTCTGATGCATGGCCTGCTTTTGTAACCTGCTTATTGTTACCTTACCTGCTTATCCTAAACTGCTTAGTATAGGTTGGTTAGAGATCCATCAGTGACCCCCATCTTGTCCTTGTTGCCCCTGCTTCATCATCGAAGACCCGATCAACGAGATCAAAGACTAGGCCCCTTCACCGCACATCACTTTCCCCTTAGTTGCTCGACACTGCTGGGTTACTATCGAGTGCCGAGGGTGAGACCTCTACAGCACTTCTAATGTTAACCCTGTAGTGTAGCTATTCGGTCGTGGTCATCGAGGGTGATTCCGCCTTAACCACTTCTGATATGACTCTGTCGCGCAACCCCTCAAGTGTGAACCTCGAGGGTGATTCCTCTTACGTTCACCTTGATTATTACATCGAGTGAAATTCATCGGGGGTGATTCCTCAGGTTTTTCCCCTTGATGTTTAGACACACAGTTACTATGATTACTAGGACTTTACAGTGAACCATGTTACTAAAGACGGGTCGACCCTGAGGGGTACCCGCGTGAGCATAGTTGCGAGTGATATGGAGTCGGGTTGACCTGGAAGGTGCCCGTGAGATAATTACGAGGCGTGACCGGGCATTCTTAGCCCTTGCCGCAAGTCCTCGAGACGGGGCAACGGGGTCACATATTTCGTGAGTCTCTGCTTGTTATTGTGCGTTCCTAATCCAGTAACGGTTTGGATATTTGATCCGAGGGGCCTCTGGCCTGATAGCACTAACCATCACGTGGGCATAGTATGGGCGTTCTACGTCGTATACATCAGCCAAAGCTTAATAGACGTCAGTGACTGAGCGGCGCGCGCCGGGTTGGACTGGTAAGCTCCTTTCTTTTTTTAAGGAGGTAGCTAGGTCTGCTCACCCGCCGCCCACGCAACATGTAGGAGTTCCCGGGGAGATGGCCCACGACCCCTGGGGGCATAGGTTTAGTCCGGCGTGCTGACCTCTCTATTAAGCCTAGGTCGGGTTGTGGCGTATTGTTTGGCCGAGGCCGGGCATGACCCAGGAAAGTTGGTGCACCCCTACAGGGAAGAAAACATCTATCGATAGCCTGTCCTACGGTAACGGACACTCGGAGTTGTATCCCGATCGATACAACTAGAACTGGATACTTGTGATGAGAATTGGATGGTGATGAGAATTGGATTGTGATGACAATTGGATAGTATGGCTCTGGAATTGCTTTCTCGCAGGGAGTCGAGAAAGGATCTCTGGCCAAGGTTGATAACACTACTACTACTTTACTTTATGCTACTCTACTCCCTCCTGTTTGCTGCAAGATGGTGGTTTCCAGAAGATGCTAGTCTTCGATAGGACTAGGCCTTCTCTCTATTCCGGCATTTCTACAGCCCAGTCCACATATACAACCCCTCTTTGATAATGTTGCATATGTAGTGTAGATCCTTGCTTGCGAGTACTTTGGATGAGTACTCACGGTTGCTCTGCTCCCCCTTTTCCCCCTTTCTTCTTCTTTCCGGTTGATGCAACCAGATGTCGCAGCCTAGGATCCAGACACCACCTTTGACGAAGACTGCTACTACCAGAGGGTGCCTACTACTACGTGAAGACCGCTGACGACCAGGAGTAGTTAGGAGGCTCCCAGGCAGGAGGCCTTTCCTTTTCGATCGTAGATGGTTTTGTGCTGGCCTTCTTAAGGCAGACTTGTCTAACTTATGTCTGTACTTAGATATTGTTGCTTCCGCTGACTCTTGTGTATTCAAGCTTATGTATTCGAGCCCTCGAGGCCCCTGGCTTGTAATATAAAGCTTGTATTATTTTAATTTGTGTCTAGAGTTGTGTTGTGATATCTTCCCGTGAGTCCTTGATCTTGATCGTACACATTTGCGTGTATGATTAGTGTACGATTGAATCGAGGGCGTCACACCTCCATGGACTCGCGCAGTCGTTACCCTTCGTGGGCTGAAGTCTCCATCAACGTGGATGTACGATAGCACCACCTATCGGAACCATGGCTCAAAAATCTCTGTGTCTCCAAATTGCGTTTGCACACTCCAATCCATTCCCTTTACATTCTTGCAAGTTGCATGCTTTACTTTCCGCTGCTCATATACTCTTTGCATGCTTGCTTTATATGTATTGTGATTGTTAAACTTCTGCCGAAACTCCACTTCAACTTAAAGAAATTAAAAACTACAACTTTTCTCACTTAGTGTCTAATCACCCGCCCTCTAGACACCTCTTCTTGATCCCTTCAATTGGTATCAGAGCTTTGGTCTCCATTGCTTTGGTTTAAACACCATTGGAGGAAGATGGATGAGTCTACTTTGGGGAGTCTTAGACATAGAGTGCCTATACTTGATGGAGAGTATTTTCATGAGTGGAGAAATGAGATGCTTGTGATTTTGAATGAATATCATTTGAACAAGTACATTGCTAGCCCTTCTGCACCTCATGTTGATCCTATGCGTCCTACCCTTGATGAGTCAATTGACATGATCCGCAATCTTAGAACTATTAATCTTATCACTAGAGGCTTGCCTAGAAACTTGATTGGAAGTTTGCCTACTCTTGAGTGTGCCTATACTATATGGAAATCTCTTGAGGAACGTTTTCCAAATTATTCCTTGAAAAATCTAGATGAAATTCTCCATAAGTCTATTGCCTTGAGTAAGATGAATTCCAATGATCCTATGTTTCGTGATTTGTCTGTTTGAGATTACAAACCTTATGCGTGCCAAAGGAGATGTTGGAATTATTAGTGATATTATTTCCGAAGCTATTAAAATTCATAAAGAAGATCATTGTCAAACTCACTCTAACGAATCACCCTCTCTAGGATTTGACCCACCACATGACAATGTTGAACATGGATACTATGATGAGGATGATGATAGTGACTTTGATCTTGATGATGCAATGAGACACTTTGGTCTTATGGAAAATCTTCGGGGATATATGGCAGGAGGAAAGGAATGGGTTCATGATAGTGGATGTATCGATCACATGACCAGAGATAAAGATATGTTTCGTGACCTTGCTGAAAATGACGGCCCTCGAAAGTATGTCACTTTCGGTGACAACTCAAAGGGTAAGGTGGTTGGCCTCGGTAAGGTGGCCATATCACATGATAGCTCCATACGAAATGTCATGCTCGTTGAATCTCTTGGATACAATTTACTTTCAGTATCTAGACTTGTTGATTTCGTCTTCAATGTCCTATTCACTGAAGTAGATTGCCAAGTGTTTCATAGAGATAATCATAAAATGGTCTTTACCGGTATGTAGAGGTGATATTTACATTGTTGACTTCACTAAAAAGGCTCAACCTAGAACTTGCTTTATTGCTAAATCCTCTAAAGGCTCGTTGTGGCATAGACGATTAGGTCATGTGGGCATGCGAAACCTTGATAAGCTTATATGAGGAAATCATATCCTTGGCGTTAACGATTTCATATTTGATAAGGATAGACTTTGTAGCGCTTGTCAAGCAGGTAAACAGGTCAGAGGAAGGCATCCCATGAAGAACATCATGACCACCAGGAGGCCACTCGAGCTACTTCACATGGACCTTTTTGGTCCCAATGCTTACAAAAGTCTCGATGGAAATTCTTTTGGTCTAGTTATAGTTGATGATTTTTCAAGATTTACATGGGTGTTCTTTCTCGATGATAAATCGCAGGTCCAAAAGATCTTCAAAAACTTCGCTAGGAAGGCCCAAAATCAATTTGAAGTGAAGATCAAGAAGGTTCGCAGCGACAACGGAACGGAGTTCACGAATGTAAATGTGGACACCTTTCTTGACGAAGAAGGTATTTCACATGAGTTCTTGGCTACGTACACACCTCAACAAAATAGAGTTGTTGAGAGGAAGAACCGGACGCTCATCGAGATGGCGAGAACGATGCTTGATGAGTACAAGACGCCAAAGCACTTTTGGGCGGAAGCGGTTGAGACAGCTTGTCATGCAACAAATCGCTTGTATCTTCACAAGCTACTCGGCAAGACGGCATACGAGCTCCTCACCGGTAACAAACCCCAAGTTGGATACTTTCGAGTATTCGGCTCAAAGTGCTACATTCTTGATAAGCATCGTTGTTCTAAATTTGCTCCTAAGTCTCATGAAGGTTTCCTACTTGGTTATGGCTCAAACTCTCAAACTTACCATGTCTACAACAATTTCACCCGAAAGGTTGAAGAGACGGTAGATGTGAAGTTTGATGAATCTAACGGCTCGCGAGTAGAGCAATTTCCAATTGATGTAGGAGACAAAGACCCTTCGCAAGCAATCCAATACTTGTCTATTGGCAAGATTCATCCAACAGAGGTGAAGGAGAGTACCTCGTCCGTCCAAGTGGAAGCTTCTACCTCACGACAAGGTGAACCAAGAGTTGATACGGAAGCATCCACAAGTGGGACACACCAAGATGAAGAAAATGAGGAAGTACATCAAGATGAACATCAACAACCTCCTTCTCCACCACGACAAGAGAACAACAACGTCAACAATGAAGAAGGACAATAATAAGAACAAGATGAAGAAGATGTTCCACCTAGATCCAAGCAAAAGCTTTCATGAGTTCGAGCAAGAATGCTAAAGACCATCCCGTCGAGCAAATCTACAATGATATCCAAACTGGGAGAATCACTCACTCTAAAACTCGTTTAGCTAACTTTTGTGAACATTATTCATCCATCTCTAGAATTGAACCTATGAAGGTTGAATAAGCTTTGGAAGATCCGGATTGGATAAACGCCATGCATGAAGAGCTACACAACTTTAAGAGAAATCAAGTTTGGACATTGGTTGAGAAGCCCGACAACAACCACAACATCATCGATACCAAATGGGTGTTTCACAACAAGCAAGATGAAGATGGACAAGTAGTTCGCAACAAAGCATGTCTCGTCGCCCAAGGCTACACTCAAGTCGAAGGTATGGACTATGGTGAGACATATGCCCCCATTGCTAGACTTGAGTCCATTCGCATCTTACTTGCCTATGCTAATCACCATGATATCACCTTGTACCAAATGGACATTAAAAGTGCTTTTCTAAATGGTGAAATAGAGGAGGAAGTATATGTTAAGCAACCTCCCAGCTTTGTCAATCCTAAGAAACCTAATCATGTTTACAAACTTCACAAAGCTCTTTATGGTCTTAAACAAGCTCCTAGAGCATGGTATAAATGCTTGACCAAGTTCCTTATTGAAAAAGGCTTTGAAATTGGAAAAATTGATTCTACTCTTTTTACTAAAAGGGTTAATGGGGAACTATTTGTGTCCCAAATCTATGTTGATGATATTATATTTGGTTCAACTAACCCTCACTTTAGTGAAAAGTTTGGAAAACTAATGTCAAAGAAGTTTGAGATGTCTATGATGAGTGAACTCAAGTTCTTTATTGGTTTGAAAATCAAGCAAACTAAGGAAGGTACATTTGTCTCTCAAACAAAGTACACCAAGGACTTATTCAATAAGTTCAATATGCAAGAATGCAAAGGTATGACTACACCCATGCCTACTAGTGGACATCTTGATTTGACTAAAGATGGTGAACCAGTTGATCAAAAGGTTTATTGCTCTATGATTGGTTCATTGTTATATCTATGTGCTTCACGTCTCGATATTATGCTAAGTGTGTGCATGTGTGCACGATATCAAGCTGCTCCTAAAGAATGTCATCTTAAGGCTGTGAAAAGGATAGTGAGATACTTAATCCATACACCAAATTTTGGCATTTGGTATCCAAAGAGGGCCTCTTTTAATCTTGTTGGCTACTCCGACTCGGACTATGCCGGTGACAAGGTTGATAGAAAGTCCACTTCGGGTACTTGTCAATTTCTTGGTAGATCTCTTGTGTCTTGGTCTTCCAAGAAACAAAACTCGGTATCCTTATCCACCGCCGAAGTGGAATACATTGCCGCTGGTTCATGTTGTGCTCAGTTACTTTGGATGACCCAAACTCTTAAAATTATGGGATATATGTGAAACATGTTCCATTTCTTTGTGACAATGAAAGTGCTATCAAGATTGCTCACAATCCCGTGCAACACTCTCGAACTAAGCATATTGAAGTTCATCATCATTTCATTCGAGATCATGTTGCCAAAGGGGACATAAATCTTAAGCATGTTCACACCGAAAAGCAATTAGCGGATATACTCACAAAACCACTTGATGAGAAAGTGTTTTGCAGGTTAAGAGGTGAATTGAACATCATTGATGCTTCAAACTTGGAGTAGGAACTCCATTTTGATACATGCAAGACACGAACCTATGACTAATCATTGATATTTCTCTTATGATAATAATCTTATGTCTTGGATATATTTGCACCTTGCATGTTATCTAACCCGTGTAGGAACTTGGATGAATCTAAATCTATGAGATTGCAACTCACTCACATCTTGAGTAATCTCTACATTACCAAGTCTCCACACAATGGTGGTTGAGGACAAGGAAGCACGAAACCATTCAAACATATCCTCTGACAAATTCTACATTGAAATTCATGATTGTCATTTTGGATACACAAGTGCTCTTCCTTGCAAAAACTAACCCATGTAGGTAGATGAACTCAAATTCCAAGTGGTACTCCCAACTCTTGATGAGCTACATCAACCCTGAGCAACCCACACAAGTTCAACTACATGATCACGATCAACACCACCACCCAAGGTATGTTATTCCATCTTAGAGTAGCTTTACTCCAAGTCATGAGTCAAAGCAACTCGACAAGATGTGAATACATCAAGATGCTTAAACGAAAAATAGTAACCCCATTTTGAGCTTAAACGAAGAGTATGACCCATGATCAAGTGATCTCACTTGACTCCTAAGTCAATATACTCTAACATAGGTGACTTTGTCACCGACCATTTCTAGATGAAGTTCTCGTGTGTTCTTTTCTGTGCTCTTGCATTTGTCTCATGCATATTTGTTTCCCCTTTCAAAAAAAACTTCATCTAGATTTCTTTTCTATTTCTTTTGTTCTGCATTCCCTGCATCCAATTCATTGCAAATCTTTCAGTTAATTCCTTGCAAATCCTTGTGAGATCTTACTTGTCTAGTGAGCTGAGGTGACAAGTGTTTGCTCTGTGATGACCTCGGTCACACCGGTCTGTTGTTTTTGGTCTAACCAAACCATTTTGGTGCAACCAAAGCATAAAACTCGGTGCCATCGATTTCACTACAGGAAAGACACCTTGCCACTTGTTCATGCATTCGTCTTGATCCAGCTCCACTCAATGAATCTTGTCCTCCACCAGCATCACATTCCACATGCTGCTTTGTTTTGTGACTCAAGGACCAAACCCATCGTGACAAAAATCCAGAAGAATCCTTCTTGGAAATTGATGCCAAATGGGGGGAGAGAGATCACATCAAAGCTTAATCATATCTATAGGGGGAGAGAATACCCAAGGGGAGAAAGAGTAATCATCAAGGACCCCAGATGCTTGGTATTCAAGAGGAGAGAAGTCACATGTCTTTAAGAGGGGAAAGACATGTTCATATTTGTTTGTTTGCATTAGCTCTGTTTATTTTTTTCTTTGAGCTCTGATTTTCTCTTCCCTATCTTCTCCCAGTATCCTATGCTAGATTCAGGGGGAGCAAGACATCTAAGGGAAGGAAATCCCTGAATTCATTGCACATCTTTACCTTTGGGGACATGTCTATATCCAATGTGGTACTCAGTACTCACTCACTACATGTCATCCCAGTCTTGGTACTCTTCTGGTTTCTTTTGTTTGCTCTGGCTAGTAGGTGTATCTGTGTTATCTAACCTTGTTTACTCAGGTTCATTCCATCCTAAGCCAACTCAAGACCACAAGGTAAGTATATGCATCACAGTCATGTGTATGAGGAATTCTTGCTGATGTACATACTGTTTGCAAGAAGGACTCATGAGCATGAAAGTACATTTCCCATATTCACATCATTTGCTCTGATGCATATAGCCTAGATACATGTAACACATGCTTACTCTGTCATGCTTATGCATTCACATGCTCCTATATTTCAAATTTACATGATTGCATATATGTAGGGGGAGCCTATGCATGTTACATGTCTTTCCAAAGCTTTACTTGTTATTCTCTATATCTTTATCTAAAGCTTTGATGTATGTTGTCATCAATTACCAAAAAGGGGGAGATTGAAAGCACAAGTGCTCCCTAGGTGGTTTTGGTAATTAATGTCAACATATCTCTTGTTGGACTAATACTCTTACCTAGTATGTTTCAGATAAGTTCAACAATGAAGTGGCATGGACTAGAGGTTGTGGAACCCCTTCAAGATGCTAAGGACAAAGGATTGGCTCAAGCTCCAAGCACAAGATTCTACTCTTTCTATTTTAGTGATCCAAGATCACATTGAGTCTATAGGAAAAGCCAATACTATCAAGAGGGGATGAGGTGTTGCTTAATGGCTTGGTTGCTCAAAGTGCTTAGTTGATATGCTACAAAGCCCTCAACTACTTTCTCATATCCACTTATGACCTAAACCAAAAGTCAAACTTGGCCCCACCGATTCTTTCTATCCGGCGCCACCGAGTTCAAATGTCATAGCCACTGCCACAAACCCTAGGCAAATTGGTCTCGCCGATAGGGATCTCGGTCTCAACGAGATGGGATTGTAATCTCTCTGTGTATGTCCATTACCAGAATCGGTCCCATCGAGTTTGTGTAATCGGTCCTACCGAGATTACAATGCAAACTCTATGTTCCTCTTCGTAACATTTCGGTCCAACCGAGATGAGCGAATCGGTCCCACCGAGTTTGCCTGACCAACTCTCTGGTTAGCTTATTACCAAAATCGGTCCCACCGAGTTTGTGTAATCGGTCTCACCAAGATTAAGTTATGCCCTAACCCTAACCATATCGGTCCTACCGAGTTGCATGTCGGTCCCACCGAAAATCCTAACGGTCACATTATTTGCTAAATCGGTCCGACCGAGTTTCACAATTCAGTCCCATCGAGATTGGTAAGTTGAGTGTAATGGTTAGATTTTGTGTGGAGGCTATATATACCCCTCCACCCACTCTTCATTCGTGGAGAGAGCCATCAGAACATGCCTACACTTCCAACCTACATTTTCTGAGAGAGAACCACCTACACTTGTGTTGAGGCCAAGATATTCCATTCCTACCATATGAATCTTGATCTCTAGCCTTCCCCAAGTTGCTTTCCACTAATATTCTTTCCACCAAATCCAAATCCTGTGAGAGAGAGTTGAGTGTTAGGGAGACTATCATTTGAAGCACAAGAGCAAGGAGTTCATCATCAACACACCATTTGTTACTTCTTGGAGAGTGGTGTTTCCTAGATTGGCTAGGTGTCACTTGGGAGCCTCCAACAAGATTGTGGAGTTGAACCAAGGAGTTTTTAAGGGCAAGGAGATCGCCTACTTCGTGAAGATCTACCCCTAGTGAGGCAAGTCCTTCATGGGCGACGACCATGGTGGGATAGATAAGGTTGCTTCTTCGTGGACCCTTCGTGGGTGGAGCCCTCCGTGGACTCGCGCAACCGTTACCCTTCGTGGGTTGAAGTCTCCATCAACATGGATGTACGATAGCACCACCTATCGGAACGACGACTCAAAAATCTCTGTGTCTCCAAATTGCGTTTGCACACTCCAATCCCATCCCTTTACATTCTTGCAAGCTGCATGCTTTACTTTCCGCTGCTCATATACTCTTTGCATGCTTGCTTGATATGTATTGTGATTGTTAAACTTGTGCCAAAACTCCACTTCAACTTAAAGAAATTAAAAACTGCAAATTTTCTCACTTAGTGTCTAATCACCCCCCCTCTAGACACCTCTTCTCGATCCTTTCAAAGGTACTCAAACTTCTTCCCCTCACGACAAGAATGGGATGGGAACCTTTGCCTCAGTTCCCCCTCCCCTGGTCTATGGAGGACCGGTCCCTACACCTCGCATTAATAATTATATGGTCCTCCTCCCAAGCTTGTTAAGGGTGATTTTGCTAATTGGGTCTTTCACATTAAGTCTCATTTATATCACTGCTCAACTAACCTTTGGAGAATCATTGAGCAAGGCTTCTACCTGCATGATCCAAACTACTTCACTCCAAGATCAGAAGTGGACAATGAATACAATTACTCCGCTTTGTTCATCCTTTAAGATGCGGTCCCACCCGAAGATTTATCTCACTTACGTCTTTTCACTCTTGCAAAGGATTGTTGCGAGCACATTGTTTCTATGTACAAGGGGAGATCAAGCATCCAACGGTTCAACTTTGAAGTGGTCCTTGATGAGGCTAATGAATTTGTGATGCTAGAATATGAGGATTCGCGTGTTCTCTACCAGAGGGTGACTACTCTTGCGGTTGCTCTCCAAGATCATGGGAGCAAGGATACAGATGACACTTGGATCAAGCGCAAGTTTCTCAAGTCCATCGTGCCATTCAACAAGGCCATGTCTTCCCTGATTCGTCAAGGGCCGGATTTTCACACCTTAACCTCAAGTGAAGTGTTGGATGAGTTTATTGCCTTGAACATCATGAACAAGACCACCGACAATGCTCTTGCTTGTGTCCGGTCAAAGAAAAGCACTCCCACCCTTGCTTTGAGGGCCAAGGCCATTCCAGAAGAAGAAGAGGAAGAATAAGAGCAGTGTGTCCCCGAGGACACCAAATATGCTTACCACGAGCACATGGATCTTTCGTCAAGGAAATTTTGGAGAAACAAGAGGAACTCAAGGCCCAACTTCACCAAGAACAACATAAGTGGGTCAAAGAACAAGCAACGAGTAAGGACTTGCTACAATTGCAGCAATGTGAGTCACTTTGTGGTGGATTACCCTTACGAGAAACGGGAAGACAATGGTGGCAAACTCGTTCGCAAAGACAAAGCCAAGTCTTTCCCTAGCAAGAACAACTTCACCAAGAGGTCTCCTACAAAGGGCTTGGTGGCACATGAAGAGTACCCCTCTGATGATGATGAGGAAAATACAATTGGAGAATGAATGGCAATGACAACCATTGTCATTGCTACATCTTCCCCCTCCAAGGTGTCTCTCTTCGGCAGCCCAACAAAAACACCATTGCCAAGTGCCTCATGGCCAAAGGTATCAACAAGGTAACTCCTAACATCAAAACCACCATCATTACTACTCCTTCATTGTTAGATTGTGTTGATGATAGTGAGGTGGAGAAAGTTGATGAGAATGAGTTCACCAAGTTTGTGAGCAAGCTCAAGGGTGAGTCCAAGAAGCACTTTGTTGCTCTCTTGGAACAACTTGGTGAGGCCAATAATATCATTGAGTCACATGAGGATACTATATCCAAGTTGGAGGGGCATAGTCATGACTATGCCGATGAGATTTCGGATCTTTCCATTGCTCTAGAGGAAGAGCGAGATCTTCGTTTGACTCCTGAGGAGTCACACAAGGTTGACCATGCTAAATTGCAAAAAGATCTTGATCATGATATTGTTCTTACTCGTGTGCTTAAATTCGAGAAAGTTACACTTGGTATTGGCCATGATAGACTCAAGGAAGAATTTGATACACTTGACAAGGGTTACACGGTCTTGAAGGGTGCTCATGCTTCTCCCAAAGAGTCTCATGATCAAATCCAAGTGAATCTAACCAAGGAGATTTCCACTTGCCCTCCTTTCGTTCTAATTGATAATGCCCATGCTACTAACCCTTGTTGTGAGCATGTGCATCTTGTGGAGGAAAATGTCAAGTTTAAAGAGCAACTTGAGAAGGGCCTTGTGACATGCATACAAGGTGAAAAGAACCTCAATGACCTTTTGACGAACCAAATGGAAGTTGTAGGAAAGGAGGGACTTGGGTTTGCACCCAACTCAAAGAAGAAGAAGAAGAAGAAGAAGAAGAAGAAGAACAAGACTAAGCAACCTCTCCCACTCAAGGAAACCTTTGTCAAGGCGGGTGAGGTACTCATGAGAAGAAGAAGAACAAGGAAGTGGGTGGTAATGCCAAGAAGGGCAAAACTGCCCCTAACAATAAAGCCGACGAATTTAACCTTCTTATGTGTTATGCCGTGCTAGTGATGGGCATGTTTATGCTAAACTTGTTGGTTCTTACCATTAGTACATTGAATGGTCTATTTGGGTTCCTAAGACCCTTGTTACTAACCTCAAAGGACCAATTCAAGAATGGGTACCTAAATCCAAGTATTGATCTCTTGTAGAAGTTTGCTTACGGTGGAGTGTCATGGTTGCTTGATAGTGGTGCAACAAATCATATGACCGAGAGCAAGGACTTAGTGGTGGATGTGCATCTAATTCCATCTATGCCCACCCATGTCCAATTCGGTGATGCTTCAACTTCTAAGGTATTAGGACTTGGCAAGGTGGTCATCTCTCAAGATTTATCTATTGAGAAGGTCATGCTTGTTGAGTCCCTTGCATACAATTCACTTTCCGTTCGTCAACTTGCACTCATGGGCTTTACAACATTCTTTGATCTTGGTACCATGGCCCTTTTGTGGAGCAAGACTCTTAAAGTAGCCTTTGTGGTCATTGTCGGTGTCAAAACCAGCGGATCTCGGGTAGGGGGTCCCGATCTGTGCGTCTTAGGCTGATGGTAATAGGAAGCAAGGGACACAATGTTTACCCAGGTTCGGGCCCTCTCGATGGAGGTAAAACCCTACTTCCTGCTTGATTAATATTGAAGATATGAGTAGTACAAGAGTAGATCTACCACGACATCATAGAGGCTAAACCCTAAGAGCTAGCCTATGATGGTATGCTAGTAATTGTGATCGGTCTTCTAAGGACCATCCTCTCCGGTTTATATAGACACCAGAGAGGGCTAGGGTTTACATGGAGTCGGTTACAAGGAAGGAAACACAATATCCGGATTGCCAAGCTTGTCTTCCACGCAAAGGAGAGTCCCATCAGGACACGGGCCGAAGTCTTGAGTCTTGTATCTTCATGCTTCGATAGTCCGAACAATGTATATAGTCCGGCTGTCCGGATACCCCCTAATCCAGGACTCCCTCAGTAGCCCCTAAACCAGGCTTCAATGACGATGAGTCCGGCGCGTAGTCTTGTCTTTGGCATTGCAAGGCGGGTTCCTTCTCTGAATACTCCGAAGTTATTTATCGAACACGTAGACCGTGTCTGGATCTGCAAAATGATCTTCACATACCACCGTAGAGAGAATGATACTTCAACTGATAACTTTTTTAGACGACGTGATATGCCATTACAGCCAGGTCATTATTCGAACTGTTTTTCCCACAACCAGCCACAGCGCGTATTGTGGGGCAGTTTCTTTGACACGCCTTGTCAAAGTAGAGATCATGTCCCCTTATCACGGGATTCTCATCAATACGGGTGTGGATAATCCAACCGCACCGCTAATCGTGGCGAGTGGGAGGTGAGCGGGTTCCACCAGGAAAGTGGGGAGGCACAAAAATCTCGTACCACCTCTTATAAAGAGATGAAGTATCTTCCTCTTTACCCACGCCTTCTCCTTCCGCTAACTCATTCCCCTCTGCTCGAGCTTTAACGCCCAAGTCTTCTTCTTTTCCGTCGAAGAGAAGTTTTCCAAAGATGTCCGGATCCGGAGCTGGAGGCAGATGGATGGCCTCTACCTTCCGGGAGAAGGATATGAAAAAGCTCCGGGAAGCCGGGTATCTGGCCAAGAAGATCGGCCACCGTCTCCCACCGGCGGGAAAGGTCGTCCCTACTCCGAAGCCCCACGAGAGAGTCATGTTCCTTCCCCATTTTGTCCGCGGGCTCGGGTTTCCCCTCCACCCATTTGTTCGTGGAGTCATGTATTATTACAGGATTGATTTTCATGATCTTTCCCCCAACTCTTTCCTCAATATCTCGACGTTCATCGTCGTGTGCGAGGCCTTTCTCTGAATTCCGCCTCAGTTCGGCCTATGGCTGAAGATTTTCAATGTGAAGCCCAAGGTGGTAAGTGGCGAACACGTCGAGTGTGGTGGTGCCATGGTGAGCAAGATGCCCAAGGTCATTTGGCCGAAGGGCACTTTCAACGACTCCATCAAGGAGTGGCAGCAGCAGTGGTTTTATATCACCGAACCACGCGGCAAAAAGTGGGCTGCAGCTCCTGACTTCAGATCCGGAGCTCCACTGCAGCTCACGTCCTGGCCCAAGAAGGGCCCGAACTGATCCTCGTCTGATGAGCTATCGCTGCTCCAGACGCGCGTTCGGAGCACGGTTGACAAGGACGTCAAACTTGTCGACGTAGTCCAGGTGATGCTAGTTCGCCTGGTTCTACCTTGTCAGCGTCGAGCCTCCACTTTGTGGGAGTTCGACCCGACCGAGCACCAGACCCTTCAGGAGCTCTATGACTCCTCCCACGAGGATATATGGAAGGTGCTCTTCAAGTCCGGCAAATCATGGCCGGACTCCGCCGAGGATCGAGGGTATCAATTATCCCATTCTCCAGGCCCAGTAAGTTATAGTCACGCCCTGTCCGCCCATGCTTCAGTTGGTATGTCATGAAGGAGGCATTTTTAATCGTGTTTCATCGTGACCTCAGGGATGGATTAAGAAGGTGGAGCGGATGAATTGTCCAGCCCCACTGCCGGAGGAATCAGCCGGACCACTTCTAACGAAGATGTTGGTCCCCGCGCCTTACGAGGCACCAAAGAAGGAGGACTCCAAGAAGGTCAAGAAGACCCAGAGTGGCCCCCGTCGCCGCGAGACTTCAGACGCCAAATCTAAAGACTCCGGCGACGCTCCTTCTTCCGAAGATGAAGAGGAGGAAGCAGAGGAGGACGAGCCTCACTCTGTAGGTGGGAAAAAGCGCGCGGCTTCCCCGTCCCTGGAGGCCAAATCGCCCAAGAGGGGGAGAGGTTCCCGTCCAGAGGCATCCCCCCCGGCTGCCGACAGCGGCCCGAAGTGGGATCCCAGAGCCCAGCCCCTGGAAAAATCGTAAGTAATCGAATCCCCAATGCGCCTATGCATTCAGGGTCATTTGAGTATAGTAGTTTTAACTATCGCCGTATCTTGTACAGCCCGGTGAGACCTCCTGCCGGACAGTCATCGTCGGAGGATTCGTTGAGTTCGGATGCTGTAGCGAGCGAGACGCCTCTGGAGGCTCTTTTTCTAGAGTCCAGGCGCGACTCCGAGGTGTCGTCTCGAGGAGACCCTGAGCCGGATAAGATCCTGGAGACCTCTATGGCTCCAGGATCGGGCGAGCGGCCACCCTTCAAGGAGGGAGGTTTGCCTATTCCACAGGCCACCTCTGTCTATGCAGAGCTGTCGGGCGGTCTGTCGACAGTGTTGAAGAACGCATCTATCGTCGATGAACATCGGACCATCATGGGCGCGGTGGTTGGAAAGATCTAGTCTGCCGAAAGCGGGCTGAATGAGTCCTGCCTTGGCCTTATGAAGGCTTTTGAGGTATGATTTCTAAGTAAATTTTGAGGAATCATCATAATATCAGTAGTAGCCCCTGATACACTGTCCGGCGAAAGGGAGCTGGGCAGGGGATCAAACCCTCTATTGTAATGGGAACCTTTGTTTAATGATGTATACCATTTGTTTGAAAACAGGCGTCTGCGGAGAGGACGACCGCTCATGATGCGGAAGTGTCCGAACTGAAGCAGAGCCTGGAACAGGCCAAAGAAGAACTCGACCGTGTGAAGAAGCAATTAGAGGAGAAGCAAGGTATGTTTAAACATTGTCTTGCATTGGGCATAAACGAATAAGTGTGCCTATAGAAAAGTAATTTATGTTATACGCGCTAGGAGCGAGTGCCGAATATGAGGCGCTGAAGAAGGCGGCAGCTGACGCCCACGAGAAGGCTGCCGCCGAACAGGCGCTTCGTGAAGAACACGTGATGCGGAGCATCCTTCGATCATCCCCATGGACACTACTTCGACCACACAAGCTCCAACTGGACCCATGACAAGAGCTCGAGCACGCGCCATCCAATCCGAGGTTAACTCTCTCCTTGTTGAACTTCCATTTGACCCATTTGAGACATGGCTCCTACCTCAAATGGAGACGCTTTGCATGCTCAGGTACCATGTAAGCAAATAAGGAGAAGGAATGGTGCCAGACGGACATCAAGATCAAGGAGGCATTCTGCCCAGCCTGGAAGGACCGGTACAACCGCCCAACAACCGCCCGGGCGGAACAACCGGCCGACTACCGCCCAACAACCGGCCACCTTTCTGTGATCAAGTGGTGCAAGGCCGGTACTGCACCGGATGTACCGGTAATTCCCAAAAGACCGGTACTATCGGCCCAGCAACCGGTAAAACCGCGGGAGCCCCCGACGTCCATCTGCAGAAGCCAGCACCTGACCCCAGCGGTAGTACTGCCTTCCTCGCCCAGTACTTCCGCCCTGCATGAGTTACCAGCGGTACAACCGCCCCCATGACCGGTACAACCGGCCTGTCTGCGCGCAGTGTAACGGGCCGAGCCCATGTACCCCTTCGCCCTCACTTACCCCTTCATGGATCTAGACTATATATACTCCTCCACCTCCTCCTAGTTAAGGTAGCATTGGTTTTATCTCATATTTTGTGTGAGAGCCTTGCTCATCCACTTGGTTACTTCTCCTCGGAGCTCACGACCTCTTCGGAGAAGATCCCCCAAGCGGATTCAAGAACCCTTTCTAGGGAAGACCCCAAGACCTCCTCACGGAGAAGAACAGTTCCTTTGTATCCTCTTACCTTTGTTGATTGTGGATCATGTGTTACTCTTTGTTGTCGGTGATCTAGCACTCATGTGATTGATTACTTGTCGATTGAGTGTTTCTCTCGTTCTCCCCGTGTTTTCCCTCTATTTCTTCCGCGTGTTCTTCGTGATTCCCCATAGGATCCACTCTAAACGTGAAATATCATCACCATAGGGTTCCGCCCTACATCATCTTGGTATCATGAGCCACATTGATCACGTTTTTGGAGTCCCTACCCCTCTTTTTCTAGCTTGATTTTGTTGTTTTCGTCCTAAATCCAAAAATCCCCACCAAAAATAGCCCCAAAATTTTTGTGATTTGTTGGTTTTATGATGTTTTGTTGATTTTGATCCGTGGATATGCTTGGTTTCAAGTGGATCTAGCTTTCCCCCAAGTTTCCCCACTTCCCATCCACAAAATCTCTCCAATTTTTGCCCCCGAAATCATCAATTTCCGCCCCAAAATCGCGCCCCAATTCAATCTGCAAAGAATCCCATCTCGACCGGTACTACCGCCCATCCAAGCGGTACTACCGCTGAGTACCACAAGCGGTACTACCGCCCATCCGAGCGGTACTACCGCCCATGCCAGTTTCAGCACTCCCAGTTTCACCATTTTTACCATAACTTCCACATACGAAGTCTGATTTTCGCGTTCTTTAGCTCGTTGAGAAGCTATTGGCATCCCCCATCCACCTAGATAGACTACAACATCATTGGACAACATTTAATTTTTCGAACATTGGCATCTTTGCCTAGGGCTTTCACCACATCATCTGCTATAACACCTCCGCTTTCCGCTACCACCATTGTTGCTTTTGGTCTTTGAGAATTTGAGTTGTGGTTCCCGTGTCCTATTGTGTTTAGGGTATATAGGTACGGTTTGACGTCAACATCACCACCGCTCATCTTCACCAAGGACTCATCGCCAAGGACGGTAACCTCGACGACATCTTTGTCATCTCTCGCAATTGCATTGATAACCATCATAGCCCATCTTTTGTGTTGCTTACCCATCGAGACTAGCCATTGAGTATTGCCGGCAACATGACTTGTGCACATTAGTGATCATACTCCATAGCATACATATCATACCAAAGTGGTGCATATCTTGGCATCAACTTGTGTGTCATAAAGTTGTCATCGCATACACAATTGCTATCTTGGTTCGTGAAGTTTTGCATGCGAAAAGAGCTCAAAAGTGAAAGAGCTAACCAAGCTTTTAAGCAAAGAGGAAAGATAAGAAAAGAGCTTATAAGAAAGAACCATAGCATCATACTACATTAAGATTGTCATATAAGATCATCTTGGATCATAGCACCGAAATACCAAACTTGTAGCATACTTGGGATAGAGATCGTTGCATTTTTGCCTAGTAGGTTGTGCACAAGTTCCGTATCCGCCTATTGTGCAATCGTGCTAGCGTCTCTCTAGTATTGTGCAACAAGAGAATTTTCGTGGATTCCACATTTTGGCTCACTTTTGGTTTGCACAATCCCACTTACCTATTTGCGTGTGTGTTTCCGTGTACCACTACTTGCTTGGCCTACTTGTTACATTTGCGAATTTGCGAATCTTTTTCAACATCTTTGAGTCAAACTAACGATTGCAATCAATTTTGTGCCACCATCCTAACCAAACTCTACCATAAGCTTTACTTGTGTAGGTGTGAGAACTGACAAGAATTGGTACCAAAAGTGCTATTTCATTGTCCGCATTTGAGTGAACTTGATTCATCTTCAACATCGGTCAAGGTACATTTGGTATACGTTCTTCTCCTTCTACCACTTACATTTTGTTTGGAATGATGGATAGGCCAAGTTCTTCTACCAATCCACCCCTCATCGAGAATGGCGACGACATGTCATCATTCGTCACCAAGAACCACCTCTTTGGTGCTCAATGGGCGTTGCATCAAGAGCAACAAGCAATGAGCGACCGCATCGACAACCTCGCCACCGACTTGCGACTCTCCGAGCAACATACAAGAGACTACTTCGACAACAAGTTTGATGCTCACAAGAAAGAGAATGATGCAAGAATGGACGAGATACGCGCATTGATGAGGAACCGCCATCCTTCCACTTCGTCATCCTCAAGAAGGAGCCGCTCGAGTCGACACTCCGACGACACCTTCTCCAACTCAAGTACACCGTCATCAAACACTCTTCGACGAGCTGCGCGTCAAGATCGCCATGCAGCTCGCAATCCGCTACATGACAAGAATTCACAAGAGCAAGTCGACGAGCATCTACCTCATCCTCCACCACACCAAGTTGCTTTTGCACAAGCTCAAGAACAAAAACGTCTACGTCACCAAGAGGAAGAACGAGCGCGTCTACACCAAGAGGAACAAGACGCCGAGGCTCAACGTCTTCAACAACAACAACGTGAAGCACAAGCTCTTGAGGCACAACGTGCCCTTCAAGAATCAAGTCGAGCCATCGCCAACCGCATTCGCGAGCGGCGCAATCAAGAGGAAGCCCTTCGAGAAGAAATCCAAGAGAGAAACTACCAACCGCAAGTACAGCGTCAAGTTCCTTAAGCCCACCCACAAGCTCGTCAAGCTCCACCTCAACCTCAAGTTCAACAAGAGCAAGGTTATCATGGACTTCCTCCGCGCCAAGAGCAACATGAGGATGATTATCCTCCACATCAAGGGTGTCATCATCACCATCGCCAACAACACAATGAAGAGCAACGCTATGGCAAGCTCAAGTTCACAATGCCCAAGTTCAATGGAAGCAATGATCCGGAAGAGTACCTCTCATGGGCTTTGAAGGTCGACAAGATCTTTCTTTTGCACAACTATGAGGAAGAAAAGAAGATCGCTATGGCATCACTCGAGTTCCAAGACTATGTGCTCATATGGTGGGAACAAATCCTTGAGCGCTGACAAGCAAGAGGTGAACCTCCAATCACCACTTGGGCTCAAATGAAGGATGTCATGCGAGCATGTTTTGTGCCCACCTACTACAACCGCGATCTCTTCAAGAAACTCCAACTCCTCAAGCAAGGAACAAAGAGTGTTGAAGAATACTACAAGGAAATGGAGATAGCCATGATTCGAGCCAATGTGAAGGAAGATGATGAGCAAACAATGGCACGTTTCTTGAATGGACTCAATCATCCCGTCAAGAAGATTGCCGACTTCCAACCTTACTCCAACCTCATTGAGCTCGTACATCAAGCTACCAAGGCCGAACGTCAAGTGCAAGATGACTTCAAGTACGCCAAGTACTCATCCAAGACCTACGGTTTCTCCAACAACCAAGCTTCAACGACTCCTCCAACATCTACATCAAGCCTTCTCATAGCAACGACGACAAGTCAAGTTACAAGAAAACTTCGGCAAGTTCAAGTCGTCTTCCTCCTACTACAAGCAACTTCAAGCCGCATGCTTCATCATCTACTCCGACCGATGAGACCGTCAAGACAAGCTCCTTCAACTATTTCACTTGCGGCGGCCGAGGCTACAAGTCCTATCAATGCATGAACAAGCGCACCATGATCCTCAACGACGATGGTACATACGACTCCATGAGTGAAGAGGAGATGGAAGATCTTGAGCAAGTGTCCATGCACCAGCGTGTGAATGAGGATGAAGATGATCAAGTATTTTGTGATGAGGATTCGAGCCCCGCTCTCGTTGTCTCCAAAGTCTTGTCACTTCAACATCAACAAGAAGAAGACCAACGATGCCACATCTTCCACACTAAGGACGGCATCAATGGAAGGTCCATCAAGGTCATCATCGATGGAGGTAGTTGCCACAACTTGGCAAGTGAAGAAACTATGCTCCAAGCTTCAATTGGTCAAGAGGAAGCACCCGCACCCCTACAAGGTTCAATGGCTAAGTGACTCTGGCACTATTCGAGTCGAGCATACGGTCCAAGTCTCCTTCAAAATTGGTGCATACGAGGACACTTTGGAGTGTGATGTGGTCCCAATGACCGTTTGCCACCTTCTTGGTCGACCATGGCAATTCGACCGTGGTGTAACCCACAATGGGCGCACCAATCACTATAGCTTCAAGATGAAAGGGAAGGAGTATGTGCTACGACCTATGTCTCCTAGTCAAGTGATAGCCGACAAGCACGCCACCCATCATGGAGAGAAGAGTGAGAAAGTGATCCACCCAAAAGTGAGTGAGAGCCACAAGCCAAACTTGAGCGCCTCTTCGCCTAGAGAGAAAAACCTCATCCTATTTGCCACTAAAAGTGAGATGAGAGAAATGTGTGAGAACCCATCAAGTGTGATGCACTTTGCCCTTGTGTGCAAGGATGGAGAGCCAACAACTAACACTTCTCACGAGCTACCTTTAGTGTTTCAATCTCTTTTGCAGGAATTCCAAGATGTTTTCCCCGATGAGCTACCTCCGGGTCTACCTCCTCTTCGAGGCATTGAGCATTGAATCGACCTCATCCCCGGAGCGCCTCTCCCAAACAAAGCTCCATACCGAGTCAATCCCGAAGAAACCAAGGAGATTCAATGGCAAGTACAACAACTCATCGTCAACGGTCATGTACGTGAAAGCCTAAGCCCTTGTGACGTTCCCGTTATACTTGTGCCTAAACCCGATGGAAGTTTCCGCTTGTGTTCAGATTGTAGACCTATAAATGCTATTACCGTTCGCTATAGGCATCCCATTCCTCGCCTAGATGATATGCTTGATGAACTTAGTGAAGCCAACTTTTTCTCAAAATTTGATCTTAAAAGTGGCTATTATCAAATACGCATTCAAGAGGGTAATGAATGGAAAACTGCTTTCAAAACCAAATTTGGCTTGGATGAGTGGTTAGTTATGCCTATGGGTTTATCGGAAGCTCCCGGTACTTTCGTGCGTCTTATGCATCATGTGCTTCGTCCTTATATTGGAGTCTTTGTTGTGGTTTACTTCAATGATATTATTGTGTTTAGCAAAACCATGAAAGAGCATATTAATCATGTTAAATCTATTTTGCAAACCCTTCGCAAGGAACGTCTTTATGCAAACTTGAAAAAAAAATGCACGTTTGGTGTTGACAAAGTGGTTTTCTTGGGTTTTGTTGTCTCTTCCAAGGGTGTCCATGTTGATGAATCCAAGATTCAGGCAATTAAAACTTGGCCCCAACCCACCAATTTGCAACAAGTGCGTAGTTTTCTTGGTCTCGCAGGTTTTTACCGTCGCTTTGTCAAAAACTTTAGCACAATTGCCGCTCCTTTGCATGCCTTGAGTAAGAAGAATACTCCTTTTTTTGGGGATCTTTGCAATCCACCGCTTTTGATGAGCTCAAGTCTTTGCTTACTCATGCTCCGATTCTTGCTTTGCCCAACTTTGAGAAAACTTTTGAGGTTCATTGTGATGCTAGTGGTACCGGAATTGGCAGCGTTTTGATGCAAGAAAAACGGGCCATTGCTTATTTTAGTGAAAAACTCTCCGGTGCTCAACTTAACTATCCCATCTATGACAAAGAATTGTATGCTTTAGTGCGTGTGCTATATGTTTGGGAACATTACCTTAGACCTCATGAGTTTGTCATCCATACCGATCATGAAACGCTTAAGTACTTAAAAGGTCAAACTAAATGGAAAAAGCGTCATGCCAAATGGAGTGAATTTATTGAATCTTTCCCATATGTGATCAAGTACATTAAGGGTAAAGAAAATGTAGTTGCGGATGCACTTTCACGCATATGCACGCTTGTCACTAAACTTGAGTTGAATGTTATTGGTTTTGAGCATATAAAAGACTTGTATGAGCATGATCATTCTTTTGCTACTCCTTATGCTAAGTGTTTGACACACACGTCTTGGGAACGATACTACATAAAGGATGATAACCTTATGAGAGCTAACAAACTTTGCATTCCCGAGTCTTCTCTTCGTTTTCTCCTTTTGCAAGAGGCTCATGGAGGTGGACTCATGGGACACTTTGGACGCGACAAGACATTCGCCACGCTCTCCAAGAACTACTTTTGGCCCAAGATGTTCCACGGTGTCTCACGCTTCACCAACCGTTGCTCTACATGTCGCAAAGCTAAGTCTAAAGCTCAATCCCATGGTCTTTACATGCCTCTTCCTATTCCTTATCAACCTTGGGAAGACATTAGCATGGATTTCATACTTGGTTTGCCTAGAACTCAAAATGGAAAGGATTCTGTGTTTGTTGTAGTGGATAGATTTTCTAAGATGGCACATTTCATTCCTTGCAACACGATAGACGATGCTTCACACGTTGCAAATCTCTTTTGTAGGGAAATCATGCGTCTCCATGGAGTACCAAAGACAATCATCTCCAACCGCGATGTCAAGTTCTTGAGTTACTTTTGGAAGACCCTATTCGCCAAGCTCGGAATCAAGCTCTTGTTCTCATCCGCATACCATCCTCAAACCGACGGCCAAATGGAGGTGACGAACCGGACTCTCTCTACTCTACTTCACGTGTTGATCAAGAAGAACATAAAGGAGTGGGAGGCATGTCTACCCATTGCCGAGTACGCCTAAAACCGTGCAAGACATTCGACAACCGGCAAGTCCCCCTTCGAGATCGTCTACGGCTTGAACCCATTGTCCCCATTGGACATTCTACCTCTTCCTCTACAAGAGCGAACCAACCTCGACGCAAGTGCTCGTGCAAGTTACATCAAGAAGATGCATGAAGATACAAGGCACACCATCGAGCGCCAAGTACAACGACTAGCGACCAAGCTCAACGTCAACAAGCAACCCATGGTCTTCAACATTGGTGATCTAGTGTGGCTACACCATTGCAAGGACCGCTTCCCCAACGAACGCAAGTCCAAGCTTCTCCCTCGAGCCGATGGACCTTTCAAGGTGCTAGCACGCTACAATGACAACGCCTACAAGATCGACCTACCACGAGGCAAGTACAATGTGAGTGATATCTTCAACGTCAAGGACCTCGCGCCATACCATGGAGATGAGGATTTTGATCCGAGGTCAGATCTCTCCCAAGGGGGGGAGATGATGCGGAGCATCCTTCGATCATCCCCATGGACACTACTTCGACCACACAAGCTCCAAGTGGACCCATGACAAGAGCTCGAGCATGTGCCATCCAATCCGAGGTTAACTCTCTCCTTGTTGAACTTCCCTTTGACCCATTTGAGACATGGCTACTACCTCAAACGAAGATGCTTTGCGTGCTCAGGTACCATGTAAGCAACCCAGGAGAAGGAATGGTGCAAGATGGACATCAAGATCAAGGAGGCATTCTGCCCAGCCTGGAAGGACCGGTACAACTGCCCAACAACCGCCCGGGCGGAACAACCGGCCGACTACCGCCCAACAATCGGCCACCTTTCTGTGATCAAGCGGTGCAAGGCCAGTACTGCACCGGATGTACCGGTAATTCCCAAAATACCGATACTACCGGCCCAGCAACCGGTACAACCGCGGGAGCCCCCGACGTCCATCTGCAGAAGCCAGCACCTGACCCCAGCGGTAGTACCGCCTTCCTCGCCTGGTACTTCCGCCCTGCATGAGTTACCAATGGTACAACCGCCCCCATGACCGGTACAACCGGCCTGTCTGCGCGCAGTGTAACGGGCCGAGCCCATGTACCCCTTCGCCCTTACTTACCCCTTCATGGCTCTAGACTATATATACTCCTCCACCTCCTCCTAGTTAAGGTAGCATTGGTTTTAGCTCATATTTTGTGTGAGAGCCTTGCTCATCCACTTGGTTACTTCTCCTCGGAGCTCACAACCTCTTCGGAGAAGATCCCCCAAGCGGATTCAAGACCGCTTTCCAGGGAAGACCCCAAGACCTCCTCACGGAGAAGAACGGTTCCTTTGTATCCTATTACCTTTGTTGATTGTGGATCATGTGTTACTCTTTGTTGTCGGTGATCTAGCACTCGTGTGATTGATTACTTGTCGATTGAGTGTTTCTCTCGTTCTCCCTGTGTTTTCCCTCTAGTTCTTCCGCGTGTTCTTCGTGATTCCCCGTAGGATCCACTCCAAACGTGAAAGATCGTCACCATAGGGTTCCGCCCTACATCAACACGAGGCCAGGGTCATCGCAGCTGAGCGGAAGCTCCAGGAAGCTGTCACGAAAAGCGAGAGCTTGGAGCAGAGTCTAGTAGGGAAAGAATCCGAACTCGCCCAAGCTCTCCAAGCCGCGGAAGATGCTCGGGAAGAAGCCCGAGGTGCTGTACGGGACATTCAGGAGGCCCGGAAGGTTGCGGCTGGTAAGGCCATTTGTATCTATGGCCATTATTACGTGATAATGGGGGGAACTCTAAGCGGCAAGCTGAATTCTTGATTTTACAGGGGCGTTTGTGGATCTGCCTCGCAGCGTATCAGATGCTGCCCAATTTTACCGGACCTAGGAAAGGGAGTCTGCGGGGAGGAACTTTTGGTTGCAGTATTTGGCGCTGAACTATTTGGTGCCTTTTATCGATCAGCTGAAGCAGCTGGTCGAACTGCACCAGGCGACCGAACTAGCCATGAAGGACTTGGTTATCCGGTTGTGGCCTGCAGAGCCAATTCCCAGCAGTTACTTCGGACTCGTAAAGTAGATTGTGGGTGCCTGTCCTCGGCTTGATTGAATCAAGCGATCAGTATGTATAGAAGGTGCGCGCATGGCGCTTGCCCATGCGAAAGTGCATTGGGGGAAGCTTGATGTGGAGAAGCTGATAACTGAGGGGCCACCGGAGGGTAAGGAGCATCGCAAGCCCGAACTGTAGTATGAAGGTGTACTGAAGGGGGCCCGCCTGGCGGCGGATAAGTGCTCCAAAGACATTATATTCCCCTGAGGGTATTCTTGCCAATATTTGTAATATGGGATAATGGCATGCTTATTATGTATTACTTATTTTGTGTGAACATATGTTCTTCCCATGCGGCTGTTTATTTTATGTAAATTCTGAGAGTTGGCCAGTCGTCGGCTTCAGCCCCCACGTGAGAAGTACGGGGGTGTTCGAGGTATTTCTGAACACTCTTTATCCCATGGCTGGGTCCTTTTAAGGAGGTGTTTCTCACCACGAACTAGGCAATCAGACTATATATGGCTTTACTACCCTCACTTAGCCATAGGAATTCGAGTATGGTCAGCGCAGCCCCTAGTGTTCGGAAGGCCGAACTAGGGGCTCTATTGGCGCCTGATCGGAAGACCGATCCGTCGCAATCTACATTTTATAGTGGCGTTATGCGGAATAAATCTTTAAGGATTTTACAACCTCTCGAATAGCTGACCAGCTCTCGCTGCATCATGACAGACGGTTTTCGGCTTTCTCTACTGAGGTGCTCATCCGGCAGAACCGGGACACAATCGTAGTAGTTCTCCCAACGCTACCTAAGCCGGCGGAACGGAACGTATGGTACCAAAACATGGGAGCCGGGCAACCAACCAATGACCCAAGACATGATTCGGAGCTGATGCATATAATGCTATAAGTTCGGGGTGTCGAGCGACCGAAAAGGTGGTCGGACTTTTAGTGCCGTACTGTGAAGCCCCTGGCATAGCCGAGCGTAACACGAAGCGTGGTTGCCGGTTTGTGGCGAAGAGGCGTCGCTGATAGACGACGGCCGGTACGTGTTATTTAAGTCTACGCATTGCAGTAGGATGATATGTCTATGCATGTGAGTCTGATTTATGATGATGAAAAAGGAATGGTTTTTGGCGGAACCTGTGATGGCCGGACTGGAGGGGGCTGTGAATGGATCGAAAGTGAATCCGAACTGCCTTCTACCTACATGGTCTTGTCCTTATGTGTCTAGGCCGATTCCACGCCGCCAATCCTGTTCTGCATAAAAGTTAGTTTGTGAAGGTAAATGTTCGGAGGCAGCTGGGCGTCCTCCCGTGGTTGGTCTAAAGGTTCCTGAACGGACCCTGGTGACCCCAGCCGCTATACCGGGAAGTAGCCCGGACTCCTCCGTGGGTGTCCGGATAGATGGTTGTTCTATCAAAATATTGATAAGCATGCACGACTTGCTACTCTGGCTGCTGTATGATTTCCGCTCTAAGGGCGGGGTTTCGGCCTTGTATGTAGGCGTGAGTATATCACCGGCATTGGCCTAATGGTTTACCACATGGAATCTAGTCCACGCGGTTCATCCCGTTAGCATACGGTGGGTTACCGTATGAGGAGAGTGCGCCAATGGCGTGGCATTTTTTTTGGTTATCTGAGAACAACCATTAGAGCGGTGGGCCAATGAACTTGGCCTTTGCACCGGACACCTTATAGAAGGTGTTTATTTGTAGGTTTATACCCACAGGGGCTTTATGTGTTATGGAGCCCCTGGACTACTAGGTCTAAGGGTACGACAATTGAGTTGCCGTGCTTCGTATGAATGGGGACGATCGGCCGTACTGTTGTGCCCTGGGGGGATTCTTGACTAGATGCCTCCCTTCATTGTTTCCGGCACGCGACCAGTCGCTTTGTTTTGGAGATCCGACATTCTCTATTGGTATGTTTGGCCGTCCTTCTTGGAGTACCGTGAATTTCACACGGTTGATCGAGTTTGTGGCTCGAGCCGAATAGGCTTGAGCTGTTCTTTGTCCATTGATCGGACTGGGAGTTGCTGAACTTGGCACCAACATTCCTGACTTGATGTTTATGGCCGTTGCGCCGAGGATTGAGGATGCCTCTTCGTGTATCCTTCTTGCTGTCTTGGACTGTGGTGGTGTGCGGACGTTGGGTTGTGTGCCTTTGGATCGCCTGCTTAGGTTGAGGTAGCCTGTTGTGCCGCGTATACCCTTTGTTAGGGCGGTCGAGTCCGTACTCTTCGGTGGCCAGGATCTTGGTCCACCTATCCATTAGCAGATCCTGGTTGATTTTAAGCTGCTCTTGCTTCCTTTGCAGGCTCCTTTCCGTGCCCGTGAGTCGTCGCTTGAAGCGAATTTGTTCCACTTGATCTTCAGGCACGCTGAATTCGTCATTGCCGAGGCTTACCTCGTCTTCGGGGGAGGGTGTATAGTTGTCCCTCTCCAAGTATCCCACTGTGGCATGTTCGACCTACTTAAAGGTAGGCTGATTAAGGCTGTATTCCTCTTCGGCACCATCCGGATTGTTTTCATCTCCGGGGCCGGCATTGATGTGGCGGGGCTTGGAGTGGCGCCGAAGACACCCATACTTTGCTTTTCCCTCTAGGGTGTTGTCCTCCATTGCCTCGTCGCCATTGGTTTCCTTTGGAGTATCCACCATATATATATCGTATAAAGAGGTGGTTGTCCACCGCCCTATGAGCGGTGGCTCCTGTAAGTCGTCTCCATCATCGTCCATACCGTCGATGTCTTCGTAGTTGAAGTTAAGCACGTCGGTTAAATCATCAACCGTGGCAATGTAGTGGGTGGTGGATGGGCAACGAATTCCTTCATCACCTGCTTCCCACTCAGGCCGGACATAGTTCGGCCCAGAGTCTCCTGACAAAGAGAGAGACTTTAACGAGTTCAGCATGTCGCCAAAGGGCGAGTGCTGAAAGATGTCCGCAGTGATAAACTCCATTACCGGAGCCCGACCTGGCTCGAGGATATGCGGATCGGAACCAACAACCAGATACGAGTCCGGGGGCCCGGGGTTACAGGCCTCCACAGAGGTGAGACCTGTGTTTGGCTCCACCGCCGATGAGTATGTGGCCTGCGGGACGGGGTCTAGTCCTCCGTCCTCAGGCAACGCAACCTGTTCCGGATTTAGGTCCGGGGCTATTGCAGGGATAACATTCCGAGCGTTGTCCGACACCAGGCCTAGGCCATGCCCGTCGTGACTGTCCGGCGCTCCTGGCACAGGGCCGAATCCGTCAAAGATCAAGTCTCCGTGAATATCCGCCGTGTAGTTCAGGCTTCCGAACCTGATCTGGTGGCCAGGGGTGCAACTGTCGATCTGCTCCAGATGACCAAGCGAATTGGCCCGGAGTGTGAAGCCGCCGAACACAAAGATCTGTCCGGGGAGAAAAGTCTCAACCTGGACCATGTTGTTGACGATTGAAGACGCCATCAAGCCTTGAAGCGACGACACAGAGGAACTCTCAATGAAAGCACCAATGTCGGTGTCAACACCGGCGGATCTCGGGTAGGGGGTCCCGATCTGTGCATCTTATGCTGATGGTAACAGGAAGCAAGGGACACAATGTTTACCCAGGTTCGGGCCCTCTCGATGGAGGTAAAACCCTACTTCCTGCTTGATTAATATTGAAGATATGAGTAGTACAAGAGTAGATCTACCACGAGATCGTAGAGGCTAAACCCTAAGAGCTAGCCTATGATGGTATGATTGTAATTGTGATCGGCCTTCTAAGGACCATTCTCTCCAGTTTATATAGACAACGGAGAGGGCTAGGGTTTACATGGAGTCGGTTACAAGGAAGGAAACACAATATCCGGATCGCCAAGCTTGTCTTCCACGCAAAGGAGAGTACCATCGGGACACGGGCCGAAGTCTTGAGTCTTGTATCTTCACGCTTCGATAGTCCGGACGATGTACATAGTCCGGCTATCCGGATACCCCCTAATCCAGGACTCCCTCAGTCATGTCGAGAACGGTCTTTTTGTGGTGAACTTTTCGGAGCGACTGAGGGAGTCCGGGCTTAAGGGGTCCTCGGACAGCCGAACTATATACTTTGCCGAACTGTTGGACTATCAAGATACAAGATTGAAGACTTATTCCCGTGTCCGGATGGAACTCTCCTTTGCGTGGAAGGCAAGCTTGGCAATTCAGATATGTAGATCTCCTTCACTGTAACCGACTCTGTGTAACCCTAGCCCCCTCCGATATCTATATAAACCGGAGGGTTTAGTCTGTAGGACAACAACACTCATAATTATAGGCTAGCTTCTAGGGTTTAGTGATGTCTACTACACACCTTTTTCTTGTAGACGTTGTTGGGCCTGCAAGTGCACAGGTTTGTAGGACAGTAGCAAATTTCCCTCAAGTGGATGACCTAAGGTTTATCAATCCGTGGGAGGCGTAGGATGAAGATGGTCTCTCGCAAGCAACCCTGCAACCAAATAACAAAGAGTCTCTTGTGTCCCCAACACACCAAATACAATGGTAAATTGTATAGGTGCACTAGTTCGGCGAAGAGATGGTGATACAAGTGCAATATGTATAGTAGATATAGGTTTTTTTAATCTGAAAGTATAAAAACAGCAAGGTAACTAATGATAAAAGTGAGCGTAAATGGTATTGCAATGGTAGGAAACGAGGCAAAGGGTCCGTACTTTCACTAGTGCAAGTTCTCTCAACAATAATAACATAGATAGATCATATAACAATCCCTCAACATGCAACAAAGAGTCACTCCAAAGCCACTAATAGCAGAGAACAAACGAAGACATTATGGTAGGGTACGAAACCACCTCAAAGTTATTCTTTCGGATCAATCTATTCAAGAGTTCATACTAGAATAACACCTTAAGACACAAATCAACCAAAACCCTAATGTCACCTAGATACTCCATTGTCACCTCAAGTATCTGTGGGCATGATTATACGATATGCATCACACAATCTCAGATTCATCTATTCAAACAACACAAAGTACTTCAAAGAGTGCCCCAAAGTTTCTACCGGAGAGTCAAGACGAAAACGTGTGCCAACCCCTATGCATAGGTTCATGGGCGGAACCCGCAAGTTGATCACCAAAACATACATCAAGTGGCACGTGATATCCCATTGTCACCACAGATACGCATGGCAAGTCATACATCAAGTGTTCTCAAATCATTAAAGACTCAACCCAATAAGATAACTTCAAGAGGAAAACTCAATTCATCACAAGAGAGTAGAGGGGGAGAAACATCATAAGATCCAACTATAATAGCAAAGCTCGCGATACATCAAGATCGTGCCATAGAGAGAACACGAGAGAGAGAGAGATCAAACACATAGCTACTAGTACATACCCTCAGCCCCGAGGGTGAACTACTCCCTCCTCATCATGGAGAGCATCGGGATGATGAAGATGGCCACCGGCGATGGGTTCCCCCTCCGGCAGGGTGCCGAAATGGGCCCCCGAGAGGTTTTTGGTGGCTACAGAGGCTTGCGGCGGCGGAACTCCCGATCTATCTTCATTATTGATGTTTTTAGGGTACGTAGGCTTATATAGGCAAAAGAAGTCGGTCGGGGGAGCCTCGAGGGGCCCATAAGACAGGGGCGCGCCCAGGAGGGGTGGGCGCGCCCTCCTATCTCCTGGCCTCCCCGAGGATCTTCTGACGTGAACTCCAAGTGTCCAGAATCATATTCTTCCAAAAAATCACGCTGCCGAAGGTTTCATTCCGTTTAGACTCTGTTTGATAATCCTTTTCTTTGAAATACTGAAACCGGCAATAAAACAGTAATATGGGTTGGGCCTCCGTTAATAGTTTAGTCCTAAAAGTAATATAAAAGTGTATAGTAAAGCCCATAATCATTCAAAACAGATAATAAAATAGCATGAATGCTTCATAAATTATAGATACGTTGGAGACGTATCAGCATCCCCAAGCTTAATTCCTACTCGTCCTCGAGTAGGTAAATGATAAAAGAAAGAATTTATGAAGTGTGAATGCTAGCAGGTGCACAAGTTTGATCAATGATAATTTCAATCACCTTTTCTAGCACGATTATATGTCATAACGGTAGTTCATCTCGTAAAACTTCTCAAGATCAAGTAACAAGCTATTCACATGTTAAAGCATAGATCATAAACTTTCTTGAAAACTAGAAAACTTCATTCTTAGTCATCAAACAATTGCAATTCATCTTATTTTCAGGAATAGCAAACTCCACATACTCAACTATCATATAGTCTTCTACAATTGCTAACACTCACGCAATACTAATGGTTATGGAGTTTTAATCGGACACTGAGAAAGATAGGGGCCTATAGTGTTGCCTCCCAACGTATTCACCTTTGGGTGATGTCAACAATAATAGTTCATGCTAACTTACATCCAATTGGATATATATATATCAGAATCACCCCAACACAAAGTGCTTGACAAAGGATAAAATAAAAAAAATGGGAAAGGTGAAGATCACCTTGACTCTTGCATAAAGTAAAAGACATAAAGTAAAAGATAGGCCCTTCGCAGAGGGAAGCAGAGGTTGTCATGCACTTTTCGGGTTGGATACACAAAATCTTAATGCGAAAGATTGTCACTTTATATTGCCCCTTGTATATGGACCTTTATTATGCAGTCCGTCGCTTTTATTGCTTCCATAACAAGATCGTACAAAGCTTATTTTCTCCACACTAATAAGTCATGCATATTTAGAGAGCAATTTCTATTGCTTGCACCGATGACAACTTACTTGAAGGATCTTAGTCAATCCATAGGTAGATATGGTGGACTCTCATGGCAAAAACTGGGTTTAAGGATATTTGGAAGCACAAGTAGTATCTCTACTTGGTGCAAGAAATTTTGGCTAGCATGAGGGGGAAAGGCAAGCTAAACATGTTTGAAGTGATACATGACAATATATTTTAACTGAGATGTGAGAAAACATAACCCATTACGTTGTCATCCTTGTCCAACATCAACTCTTTAGCATGTCATACATAATGAGTGCTCACAATTATAAAAGATGTCTAGGATAGTATATTTATATGTGAAATCTCTCTTCCTTCAATATTCTTTCATGAATTGTTCAAATGACCAATACAATGCTTGCTAACCTTCAATAAATTTACAACCTATACTTCTTAGATGTGAAGTCATTACTCCCCATGGGATAAGCAAACGAGACATATATAATTTCATATTTATGACAATCAACTCATTCAACAATTTACTCATAGGATATAAGTGAAGCACATGAGTAAATGACAAACTACTCCAAAAAGATATAAGTGAAGATCAATGAGTAGCTAAATAATTATGTAACTATATGAAGACTCTCTCTCATTAAAGAATTTCAGATCTTGGTATTGTATTCAAACAGCAAGCAAAACAAAATAAAATGACATTGCAAGGATAGCACAACTCATGTGAAGAAGCAAAAACTTAGGCTCAACCGATACTAACCGATAGTTGTTCAAGAAGAAAGGTGGGATGCCTACCGGGGCATCCCCAAGCTTAGATGCTTGAGACTTCTTGAATATTATCTTGGGGTGCCTTGGGCATCCCCAAGCTTGAGCTTTTATGTCTCCTTAATTCCTCTCATATCATGGTTTCTCTTCTTTTTATCAAAAGCTTCATCCACAATAAACTCAACAAGAACTCGTGAGATAGGTTAGTATAAACCAATGCAAAACCTTATCATTTTCTACTGTAATAAATCACTAAAATTATTATTCAACATTGCATATTAAATTTCTCTGCATATTTAACACTCCTATCCTCAAATAGAATCATTAAACAAGCAAACATATGCAAACATAACAGCAATCTGCCAAAACAGTACAGTCTGTAAAGAATGCAAGAGTATCAATACTTCCCTAACTCCAAAAATTATGTGCAAAATACTGCACTGTAGAAGATTTATCAGAGCTCATTATGCAAAATTATTCAACATTATACCATTCTCTGACTTTTTAGGGAATTTTTGCAACAGCGGTAAACTTTGTGTTTTCAAACAGCAACTTGTATACTTGCAAAATAAGCATGGTAAAGGCTATCCTTGACATTTTTATTGAAAGTATAGATGCAACACATTATTCTAAATAACAGAAAGCAAATACTAACAAACCAAAACGACGCTCCAAGCAAAACACATATCATGTGGCGAATAAAAATATAGCTCCAAGTAAAGTTACCGATGAACGAAGACGAAAGAGGGGATGCCTTCCGGAGCATCCCCAAGCTTAGGCTCTTGGTTGTCCTTGAATATTACCTTGGGGTGCCTTGGGCATCCCCAAGCTTAGGCTCTTGCCACTCCTTATTCCTTAGTCCATCGAATCTTTACCCAAAACTTGAAAACTTCAACCACACAAAACTCAACACAAAACTCGTAAGCTCCGTTAGTATAAGAAAATAAAACAACCACTTAGGTACTATAATGAACTCATTATAAATTCATATTGGTGTAAAACCTACTGTATTCCAATTTATCTATGGTTCATACCCTCCGATACTACTCATAGATTCATCAAAATAAGCAAACAACACATAGAAAACAGAATCTGTCAAAAACAGAACAGTCTGTAGTAATCTGTATCAAACGTACACTTCTGGAACTCAAACAATTCTGAAATAAATTTCTGGACCTGATGAATTTTTCTAATAATCATCTGAAAAAAGAATCAACCTAAAATCACTCTCCGGTAAAAAATGGCAGCTAATCTCGTGAGCGCTAAAGTTTCTGTTTTTTACAGCAAGATCGTATAGACTTCACCCAAGTCTTCCCAAAGGTTCTACTTGGCACTTTATTGAAACAAAAGCTATAAAACATGATTACTACAGTAGAATAATCATGTGGACACACAAAAACAGTAAGGATAAATATTGGGTTGTCTCCCAACAAGCGCTTTTCTTTAATGCCTTTTTAGCTAGGCATGATGATGGCAATGATGCTCACATAAAAGATAAGAATTGAAGCATAAAGAGAGCATCATGAAGAATATGACTAGCACATTTAAGTCTAACCCACTTCCTATGCATAGGGATTTTGTGAGCAAACAACTTATGGGAACAATAATCAACTAGCATAGGAAGGTAAAACAAGCATAGCTTCAAAAAATTTCAACACATAGAGAGGAAACTTGATATTATTGCAATTCCTACAAGAATATGTTCCTCCCTCATAATAATTTTCAGTAGCATCATGAATGAATTCAACAATATAACCAGCACCTAAAGCATTCTTTTCATGATCTACAAGCATATAAAATTTACTACTCTCCACATAAGAAAAATTCTTCTCATGAATAATAGTGGGAGCAAACTCAACAAAATAATTATCATGTGAGGCATAATCCAATTGAAAACTAAAATCATGATGACAAGTTTCATGGTTATCATTATTTCTAATAGCATACAAGTCATCACAATAATCATCATAGGTAGAAACTTTGTTCTCATAATCAATTGGAACCTCTTCCGAAATAGTGGAATCATCACGAAATAAAGTTGACACTCTTCCAAATCCACTCTCATGTTCATCACAATAAGATACAACATCCTCCAAAATAGTGGGATCACTACTTCCTAAAGTTGACACTCTTCCAAACCCACTTTCATCAATATAATCATCATAAATAGGAGGCATGATTTCATCATAATAAATATTCTCATCAAAACTTGGGGGACTAAAAATATCATATTCATCAAACATAGCTTCCCCAAGCTTGTGGCTTTGCATATCATTAGCATCATGGATATTCAAGGAATTCATACTAACAACATTGCAATCATGCTCATCATTCACATATTTCATGCCAAGCATTCTATGTAATTCTTCTTCTAGCACTTGAGCACAATTTTCCTTTTCATCATACCCATGAAAGATATTAAAAAGACGAAGCGTATAAGACAAACTTAACTCCATTTTTTGTAGTTTTCTTTTATAAACTAAACTAGTGATAAACAAGAAACAAAAAGATTCGATTGCAAGATCTAAAGATATGCCTTCAAGCACTCCCCTCCCCGGCAACGGCGCCAGAAAAGAGCTTAGTTGACGGGGTGTGAGTGCCGTTTACCTAGCCTCCCCGGCAACTGCGCCAGAAAAGAGCTTGATGTCTAATATAAACCTTCTTCTTGTAGACGTTGTTGGGCCTGCAAGTGCACAGGTTTGTAGGATAGTAGAAAATTCCCCTCAAGTGGATGACCTAAGGTTTATCAATCCGTGGGAGGCGTAGGATGAAGATGGTCTCTCTCAAGCAACCCTGCAACCAAATAACAAAGAGTCTCTTGTGTCCCCAACACACCCAATACAATGGTAAATTGTATAGGTGCACTAGTTCGGCGAAGAGATGGTGATACAAGTGCAATATGGATAGTAGATATAGGTTTTTGTAATCTGAAAATATAAAAACAGCAACGTAACTAATGATAAAAGTGAGTGTAAACGGTATTGCAATGGTAGGAAACAAGGCAAAGGGTTCGTACTTTCACTAGTGCAAGTTCTCTCTATAATAATAACATAGATAGTTCATATAACAATCCCTCAACATGCAACAAAGAGTCACTCCAAAGCCACTAATAGCGGAGAACAAACGAAGAGATTATGGTAGGGTACGAAACCACCTCAAAGTTATTCTTTCAGATCAATCTATTCAAGAGTTCGTACTAAAATAACACCTCAAGACACAAATCAACCAAAACCCTAATGTCACCTAGATACTCCATTGTCACCTCAAGTACCCGTGGGCATGATTATACGATATGCATCACACAATCTCAGATTCATCTATTCAACCAACACAAAGTACTTCAAAGAGTGCCCCAAAGTTTCTACCAGAGAGCCAAGACAAAAACGTGTGCCAAGCCCTATGCATAGGTTCATGGGCGGAACCCGCAAGTTGATCACTAAAACATACATCAAGTAGCACGTGATATCCCATTGTCACCACAGATACGCACAGCAAGACATACATCAAGTGTTCTCAAATCATTAAAGACTCAATCTGATAAGATAACTTCAAGAGGAAAACTCAATTCATCACATGAGAGTAGAGGGGGAGAAACATCATAAGATCCAACTATAATAGCAAAGCTCGCGATACATCAAGATCGTGCCATAGAGAGAACACGAGAGAGAGAGAGATCAAACACATAGCTACTGGTACATACCCTCAGCCCCGAGGGTGAACTACTCCCTCCTCATCATGGAGAGCGCCGGGATGATGAAGATGGCCATCGGTGATGGGTTCCCCCTCCGGCAGGGTGCCAGAACGGGCTCCCGAGAGGTTTTTGGTGGCTATAGAGGCTTGCGGCGGTGGAACTCCCGATCTATCTTCATTATTGATGTTTTTAGGGTACGTAGGCTTATATAGGCGACAGAAGTCGGTCGGGGGAGCCTCGAGGGGCCCAGGAGACAGGGGGCGTGCCCAGGAGGGGTGGGCGCGCCCTCCTATCTCCTGGCCTCCTCGAGGATCTTCTGACGTGAACTCCAAGTCTCCAGGATCATATTCTTCCAAAAAATCACGCTGCCGAAGGTTTCATTCCGTTTGGACTCCGTTTGATATTCCTTTTCTTTGAAATACTAAAACAGGCAATAAAACAGCAATATGTGTTGGGCCTCCGGTTAATAGGTTAGTCCCAAAAGTAATATAAAAGTGTATAATAAATCCCATAATCATTCAAAACAGATAATAAAATAGCATGAATGCTTCATAAATTATAGATACATTGGAGACATATCAGGCATCACAACAAAACTCTACAATTCAAGTACTTTATTTAAAAGGCTCTAGAGAAGCATACATATTATTCATACAGATAGGGGTCACATGACCCGACATTCATGTCATACAAGCATACAAGCAAAGCGGAAGCAACTTGTCTGAGTACAGACAACTAGAAAACAAAAGGCTTGAGGAAGCCTATCTATCTACAAGGGTCCTTCACATGCTTAGGATCACCACCTGGGCATCAAGCTACTCATTAACGTCGAGGTCTACATAAAACCCTTCAGAAGGGGCGACATTCTCTTCTGCAACAGTAATTAAGCAAACATGAGTACAAAGGTACTTAGCTCTAATTACATCAGATCCTACATACCTGCACATTATCAACAAAGGGGTGCTGGAGTTTATTGCAGCAAGCCAGCTTTGACTCTTGGCTAAACCATCTTACGAGACAACAACTTGTGAAAGTTTTGTGCACACGAGTCCACTACTCACCACAACAATACAATACCGCGGATCCTCTTCTATCATCCTACGGAAGGGCCATCCACGGCACTCACACTTGTCTTGAGGCTTTTAGTAGCTTCCATTTACTTGTCTATGAACTGTATAGGCAACCAAGTAGTCCTTTACCGTGGACGCGGCTATTCAAATAGATAATGTTAACCCTGCAGGGGTGTACTTCTTCATACATGTTTCCACCACTTAGCATCTGCACACGACATGTGCTCGACAGACTTCAAGCGAAAGCCGACGTGGGTGTAGACCACGACCTGACGAACCACACAAATCCTTAGTCCAGGTTTATCGCCTATTCAGGTTCCATCCGCAGGGAGTCCGGCCAAGGTTTCCACATACGGCCCTGAACAATGTGTGCAGGGTTCCAGAGACACCAAATGGGCGCCCGGTACACCATGCCACGTACCTGCCGCATCACAGCCCACCCCGAGGGTCAGCGCTGCGCACGGCCTCCAGTATACTACAAACACCAGAAACTACTTGCAACTCCTGGACAGAGGACAAGGGCGGTTAATAAGTCGAGCGGGGTCATATTTCAGGGCCCAATGCATGGTAGTAGCTGAATCTTAAATCACACATACAGATCTCAGTTCTTAGGGACGGTTCCAATGAAAAACCCACCATGTGCTCCTACATGGCCTCTCATCGATACCTTTACAAAATCATGTTCAACACTTCACTCTCTTCACCGACATAATCATTTCACTCTAGCCCATCACCTACCAGACCTGACACGACTCTAAGCATAGCAGGCATAGCAAGGTAGGAAACACAATCATGGCTCAATCAACTCCTACACATGCTAGTGGGTTTCATCTAGTTACTGTGGCAATGACAGGTCATGCAGAGGAAATGGGTTCAACTACCGCAGCACACAACAGTTTGAAAGTTGTTGTCTTAAATGCAGTAAATGAGAGCAGGAGCAAGAACATGGTATTTTATCAATATAATCAAATGATGGTTGCTTGCCTGGCAGATTGGTAGACGGGTATTGTCCTTCAGTTGGATAATCACGGTAATCCTGAGGAGCAGAACCTACCGCAGAGAATCATATCGGCAACACAATCAATACACGACAATATCCAACAATATGATGCATGCATATGACATGCAACATGAGTGTGTTGGGCTAATGCAACTACAACCAGATGGGTTTGAGCCATTTTAAACCAAAGGTTCAACCCCAAACTCATCTTATGAATTTAAATAGTGCTAACTTCTAAAAATCATAGAAATTAATCTGTAACTCCAAATGCAAAGATTTATATATGATAAATGATCAGAAAAATCCAGCCTATCCATCTGTACTACTTTCATGCATGTTTAAACAACTTAACTTTGCGATTTAGTGCAAAACATGATAAAGAACTATCGATCATCAACGTATGAACCCAAGTTGTAGCAAGCTACAAGGACTTAAAGGCACAATGCTTGACATTTCCCCAAAGGGACAGACACAGGAACGAAGGACACATGTCGTCCAGCCTAAGTGTTCCAGAGCAGTAGCAAGCTACCATGGCTCAGTGGAAGCACTAGGAGACATTTCCCGGTAAGAGAGACTACCAAGAATAAACAACTAGGTTGTCGGATCCCACACATACCAAGCATTTCAAATCATACACACAATATGCTCGATATGTGAAAATACAACATGGCATCACAACAAAACTCTACAACTCTAAGTATTTATTCAATAGGGTCCGAGGAGCCAGATATTACAAACATGGGTCACATGACCCAACATACAAAGCATACAGGCAACGGAAGCAAAACATGTCCGAGTACAGACAACTATAAATGAAAAAGGGCTGAAACCAAAGCTGTCGGGACCCCAATCCTAAGTCACACCGATCTAGCATGTAACACATCATATCACTTTATGGTCTCACGCACGGTATTCCCACGGGTGCCACCTTACCTGGCCCGGGACCGTTTGCGCCTTTTGGCTCACGTATATGATTGTGTCGCTAGCATCCATATGACAGAGAACCCGGGCCGACATGACTAGTCGTAAACCCAAGGTGGCACAAACTTACAGGAACATGCAGACATGACCGAGGAATGAACGTGTCGATCATCAACGTATGAACCCAAGTCGTAGCAAGCTACAAGTACTTAAGGAACAACATGTGACATTTCCCTAAAGGGACAGACACAAGAACAAAGAAGGACACATGCCGGCCGGCCTAAGTGTTCCGGAGCAGTAGCGATCTACCATGGCTCAGTGCAAGCACTAGGAGACATTTTCCCATAAGAGAGGCTACCAAGAATAAACAACTAGGTTGTCAGATCCCACACATAGCACTACACATTACACGTATGCATAACATGCAAGTATGTGTTGTACAACATGGAATCACAACATAACACAACAACTCATATAGATAAAGACTCAGAAGAGCCATCATAGCATTTATTACAAACAGGGGTCACATTGACCCAACATTCAGAGCATACAGGCAACAAACGGAAACATAACATGTCTAAGTGCATACATCTACAAATGAAAAAGGCTAAGGAGCCTGACTATCTACAACATCCGATCAAGATCACAGCTGAGGTAACAAGCTACTTGTCTAAGTCCATGAGGAAACTAGTGAGACCGAAGTCTCCTGTGCAACAACATAAATTAAGCAACGTGAGTACAAAGGTACTCAGCAAGACTTACATCAGACCCTATCATACATGCATTTGTATCAAGAAGGCAATGTGGGGTTTAGTTGCAGCAAGCTAGCTTTGACTCAGTGGCTATCATGTTCCACGACTACGAGTAACTTCTTTGTGGTGAGATAGTGTACACGAGTCCACTAATCACCACACAATACACTACTATGGGTTCATCACCGTCTCCCTATGAGAAGGCCATCCATAGCACTCACACTTGTCTTGAGCATTTTAGAGTATCCACTTCAAGTTGTCTATGTACCACATAAGCATCCAAGAAGTCCGTATCTGTGGACCCGGCTATTCGAATAGATCAAGTTAACCCTGCAGGAGTGTACTTCTTCACACACGCTCTCGCCACTTACCACCATGTACACGTCATGTGTCTCGGCAACCTTCAAGCGGAAGCCTGGCGAGGGTGTCGGCCACGACCTGATTAACCACACAAGACCCTAGTCCAGGTTTATCGCCTATTCGGGTTCTATCCGCAAGGGAGTCCGGCCGAGGTTTCCATCATGGCCCAAAACGATGTGTGCAGGGTTCCCGAGCCCACCATCTGGGTGCCACTCGGTACACCAGGCCACGTGTGCCTAGTCTGTCCCAAGCCCACCCTGCCGGGTGCCACTTGGTAGAAAGATAACACTACCCACAAACACCAGAAACTAGTTGCGACTCCTAGACAGAGATCAAGTTGGTTAATAAGTCGAGAGGGGTCGAGTTATAGGAACCCAATGTGTGGTAGTAGCTAGTCATTGGATAACATACACAGAACTCGGTGCTTAAGGATGGTTCCAGTGAGACAACCCACCATGTACTCCTACATGGCCTCTCACCGCCACCTTTACCAAATCGTGTTCCCACACTTAACTCTCAGCATCAGAACATAGCACTGCACTCCAATTCATTCCCAATGAATCAGACCTGACACACTCTAAGCAATAGCAGGCATGGCATGGTAGGAACACAACATGGCTTCAATCAACTCCTACACATGCTAGTGGGTTTCAACTATTTACTGTGGCAATGACAAGTCATACAGAGGAATGGGTTCAACTACCGCAGCATAAAGTAGCAGTTGAATCGTTGTTATCCTAATGCAATAACAGTGATCAGGAGCGAGAGAGTAGGATTGTATCGGAATGAACAAGGGGGTTTGCTTGCCTCGTAGGTCAATAGGAGGGCACTGCTCCACAGACAGGTACTCTGGAACGGTCTCCGGAGCAGGACCTATCGAGAAGGACGGTGCTGACAATCAATACACAGGCATATGCAAGAATATGATGCATGAACATGACATGAATATGTGCTGTTGTTTGAGCTAATGCGACTAGCATTCATTTGGGTGAAGTCCATTTGAACCAAGGGTTCAAATGCAACTCCAAATTAAACATTTATAAATGCCATTTAAGTGTTTTCACTTATAAAGTGGGTAAAAGTTGGTTTGTCGTGCATGAAACTAGTACAGATGGATAGATTGAATTTTTTTTGATAATTTTTCATATATAAATTATTTCAATCTGAGCTACGGTTGAATTTATATGATTTTTTGAAGGTTGTAACAATTTCTGGAATTTCCTGGTTTATTTTTAAAACCAGAAAAGGATTAATTGCGTCAGCACTGCATCATGCTTGCCTCAGCAGTCAACAGCGTTGACCAGGTCAAGCCTGACGTGTGGGATCCACACGTCAGTGTCACAGTTAATTAACATGGTTAATTAACACTAACACTAACCTAACTACAAATTAGCTAGGGCAGGCCCCACATGTCAGTGACTCCAGCTAAGTCAGTTAGTGGTCAAAACAGTCAAACCCGCCGGCGTTTAGCCTCCGACGAGGCCGAATGCGGCGGAGGCGCATGGGATCGGTGCTCCGGCGACCATTTCGGCGGCAGAGACCACCTACGTGATGCCCAGGCTCGCACGCACCCAATGGAACACGTGGGAGGCCGTGGGGTGGCTCAAAGAGACAGCGGCATCGACCTTGGCGGCGGCCGGAGTTTGACCGAGGAGGAGGTCGACGCTACGGGCCACAAAACGCCCGGTTCTTGTCTCCTACGACCTCTGCACGAGCTCACGAGGCCAATGGGCAAGGTGGGGTGACCAGGGGGTCGCCAGAATAATGCTGGCGACGAGCTCGAGCGGAGGTGAGCTTCGGCTCAGGCGGTCAGGGTAGCTAGAGGGCATGGAGAAGCAGGGGAGAAGGGGGAGTCGATGCAGGAGCTCACAGCGGTTTTGGGGAAGTCGACAGCGGGCTCAGGGACGCGCTGCAAGCAAGGAGTGGACAATGGAGATCCACGGCGGCCGGTGCTGAAGAAGGCCATGATGGAGGCTCCTCGGGGTGCTCCGACTAGCGTGGCTGAGGGAGATGATGCAGGGCAACGGCGCGGAGCTTGTGTGTACAACGAGAGGGCGAGGGGGAGGCGGTGGCTGCGACAATGGCGAGCGGTGGCAATGGCAGCGCTCGGCTGTCACGGGAGAGGGCGACAGAGGTGGGGAGGAGGACGGGAGAGGGTGAGAGGGTCATGGGGGGGTCACGTGGCGTCGTCCAGGTCGTCCAGGGTGACGAGGGGGACGGCAAGCAGGCAGCTGCGTGCAGGCGCGTGCGGCGTCGTGCACCGCTTCCCCTCTGCATACTGGCAAGAGGAGGAAGACGGCTATGCCCCTGGTGGGCTGGGCGAGAACAGTAACGGGCCGCCCAAAGGCGCCTGGTAAGTTTCCTTTCTTATTTTGTTTTCTGTTTTTTTTATTTCTGACATTTGTTTTGATTTAGCTTTCGGCACTAAATCATTTTCTTTTCTTCTGACAATTTTTGCAGGGACCTAAGGGATTACTCCAAAGCCCATCACCAAAATTAAGAATATGTCCATGGCGAAGGCGACAACGGCACCGTTGAGGATGCACTCCCCATGGCGACTGGTGGCAGCAAGCAAGGCTGAAGGTGGCGCTTCCCATCTTTATCCTGCAACATTTAACATGCCTCGTGGAGGCGTAAGAACTTCTGCTTTGATTTCGTGAAACATTATGTTTTGTCATAATTTGCTAGGATTCTGTGGTTTCCTTTCTGTGCTTGGTTTCCTTCTGTTTGCCTTTAGTGTTCTGTGACGGCAGGGCTCGGTCCCGCCCATACCTCAGTCGTCATTGGGTCATCCGGATCGCCAGGACGAGACCAAGGGGTGAGGGGCCACGTGACTAGCGAGGCCCCTGAGTCGCGATGCTCAGGTTTCCCCCTTGACGTACGAACGGCCCCGTGAAGGAAGTGCAAGCAGCGTCTGGGTTAACCCGGAGTCCTCATACCTTTCCTCGCCAGCTTTCTCCTGGGAGGGTCGCGAGATGACCAGGTGACGAAGACCTGGTAGGGTGGCGTGCGCCGGGCATGACCTGGACGCAGCCCCCATGCCCAGCCCCCTCGTGCGGCTCTCCCGAGGGAAAGTTGGCGCGGTGGGGCCGGACGATGATCCATAGGGCTCTCCTGAGGTTAGTGCAGCCGCTATGGTGCCCCCCAGTTGTTTATCATCAACGCGGAGCATGACGCTTCCACTCTTGCATGGGCATAGCCGCTCCTCGACCATGTTGTCCGTTAGCGCGGAGCATCGGGCTTCCACTAGTGCGTGGGTGGGAGCTCCCTCTGAGGGGAGACTCCGGGGCGTGTACAACCCCGTCTTGGCATGTGGCTTGCACGGCAGGACTGGAGGAGCTGTATATGGGCACCCATGAGCCAGCGCGGGACTCATGAGGCCCTACCTCAAAGCAGGTTGCGCCTAAATTGTTGGTTAGGATGCTCGTAGGGATCCTGCGAGATGGTTAGGTCACCTGCATCGAGTGAATCTCCAGAGGATATTTCATGAGAAGGCCAAACACCAGCGCCCCCAGGAGGTGAAGTGAACGGGGCTGGCCCACCAGACAGAGCTCGGCCGCTAGATTTGTTGACGTTGTAGGGACGGACCCGAGAAAATACGTCATGCCCAGTCTTCTCATGCATCGACCCTAAAGAAAGACAACCAACGCATGGCCGCGATAGCGAGGCACCGTGCCGCGCTCCCTAACTTATCCACTCACGATTAGCTCATGCAAGAACAAGGCACCAAGGGCCATGGGAGGTGATGTACACAGGGCTGGCCCGCGAAACAGAGCTCGACCACTTGGGTTTAGCAACGCTGCAGGGATGGACCTGAGCACAGACACCGTGCCAGTCCTTAATCATGAGGCAGTAGCGGGCGGGCTCGTAAGGGCGCACGACATTCATGGTGGCGAAGCACCGGACACATAGGCAATAATATAAAGCAACTCATGAAAGGGTGAAGCCAGTTTTGATAGATGCGCAAAATGATACACGTTGGAGGGCGGACGCATACAGCTTGAGGATAATGCAGCCCGAGGGGCACCCTCAACTAAACAAAGTAAAAAGTCTCCTGCCACCGTTGAGGTAGAAGGGTTGGAGTAGTTGGAGATGCGCGCCGCAGAAGTTGGTCCTCATGAGCCAGTAGGCTCCTGAGCCTCGGGAGGCTTCGGAGGCTCCGGCTCCTCCTTCGTCAGGACTGCCTGGCGCCTGGCTTCACGAGACGCCAGGACACCATGCATGCAATGCTGGAACGAGGCAGCCGTGCCCGATAGGCCGAATGGCATGCAGACGTAGCTATGGGGGTGGCCTCCACACCGACCGACATGGGACGGCCAGAAGAGCTCCTTAAAAGTAGCTCTTTTGAGGCCCGAGATGTTGACACAAACGCACAGCTCGCCGCTCGCATCCTGGGTGGCAGCTGCATTGAGCGACGCGGGCCAATGCTTGCCTCGCATGGCCCGCGCCTCCCGAAGATCCTCGATTGTCCTAATGATGAACTCCTGTGCGCTTGGTGCTTCGTGCACTGTGCCTTGCTCCCGGAAGTGCGCATTGAAGCATGCCTCCACATGGTGCCCGAACGCCTCCCTCGTGACGCTGGCCAGGTCAGAGGCCCTCCAGAGAAGAGCCCTGAGCCCAACCTGAGGGGGGGCACCGGGGGCACCTTCCTATGCGAGAGGGAAAGGCGCCCCAGCAGAGGGCGAGGGGCCTGACGCACGATCATCAGCCATGCCAGCCTCCTGAGTGCCCCTGAGGAGCTGCTTCTTCTTCTTGGGGGCAACCTCAGGGGGAAGGGTGTCACACTTGCGATCCGAGCTCTCGACCACCGCAGCCTGGTAGGCGCCCTCGAGGGAGCACACCGCGTCCTTCTCATCATAGGCGACCATGATGATGCCACAGCTTCCTGGCATCTTGAGGACGGTGTATTCATGGTGCGTTGCTGCCATGAACTTGGTGAGGGCTGGGTACTCGAGGATGGTGTTGTATGGCAGGCGAATGTGAGCAACATCGAAGTCGATGAGCTCGGTGCAGTAGTTGTCATGCTTACCGAAGGTGACGGGGAGACGAACCTGCCCGATGGGGTGCGTAGAGCCGTCGGTCACTCCTGGGAACGGCTTGGTCGGCTGAAGCTGGTCGTATGGCACCTGGAGCCTATCAAACGTCTCGATGGAGAGGACATTGAGCCCAGCACCACCATCTATGAGTGTCTTGGTGACGAGAATGTTGCTGATGGTTGGTGAGCAAAGCATTGGTCGCGCACCTGAAGTGGTCGTGCACTTGAGCTGGTCCGAAGAGTCGAAGGTGATGGAGTACTTGGGCCACTTGAGTGGACGTAATGCCCCGAGCTTGGGGAGGGCCGCGTTCACCTCAAGAGTGAACTCCTTGAAGATGCGATGGGAGGCAGGGGCCTGAGCACCTCCCAGGATGCAGGCGATAGCACGAGGCTCTTGGAAGCCCCCAGCCCCATCGTCCTGGCAGTGGTCGTTGTTCCTTCTTGGTAGCGGTGGAAGTGGAGGGAGTCCAGCATTGCCCTGAGGGCGATCCTCACGAGGCTGGTTCCGCCATGGACCATTGTGAGGCTGGTCCTGCCAGCGGCCTTCACGAGGATGGTCGTGCCAGCCCTGACGGGGGCCATGATCATCCAAGCAGCCTCTACCGCGACCTCCACCACGGTCGTTGCGCTCAGGGCGGCGGCCAAGGCGCCCATCCCGGATGGCCCTGAGCTCTTGGGGGGTCCGATCTCTCAAGGAATCGTTCCTACGGTGGTGGCTAGGCTATATTTATAGTGGCCTTGGTCCTCTTCCCTCAAAACTTAGGTGGGGAGGGATCCCACAGTGGCCAATTTTGAATGGGGACAAGTAGTACATCCTATCCTAACGAAAGGTGGTCTTCGCCTGCAAAGCTTCTGACCATGACGTCGTGGTGGGCTCGACGATGACATCCATCTTGCCATTCTGGCAGTCCTGGTCTTGTTGCACGCAAATGGCAACCTTTGGCTGATTCCTTGGGACTCTGCACCTGCGCTTGCCTCCTTAGCACCAAAGAGGAAACCTGCTGCTCTGCGCCAGCAGGCGCGCGCCTGGCCTTGGTCATCCTGGCTGATGTCACCTCACCTCATGAGGTGAGGGTTTGCATAGAAATCTTCGCTCCTCAGGAGGCCGCTCCTTCGGGAGGTCCTGGTGTCGTCCGCCTCGCGAGGGTCTTGTCTTGTCATGGTTGAAGATGGGCCATAGTAGGCCTTCGATGGAGCCACGCCGTGGGCTGCAGGCAAGCAAGTCTGGGTACCCTAGTTCCCAGAAAACCGACAGGAGCTGAGCCGACTCATGAGGGGTCTCCATCCCCTGCGACCTTGGTGATACTGGTGGCTGGCCAGCGCAGGAAACATGAACATGCTTCTCCCTTGCTCGCGCGGCGCACCCGCCATTGGTGGTACCAGCATCCTAGGGGCTATTTCCCCGAGATCAGCCTCCAAGCCCGTACTCTACCGCCCGCCATCTCCGAGGCCCTAGCCTGCCAGCCCGAGAGCGACTCCTCGCTGCCGTTAACGTATAAACCGCCTACCCCAGCTGCTCCCTGCGAACGTGCCCCTTGGGTTGGGAATACGATGCCATACGCCTCCCCTCCCCCCCCGGAGGGGCGAGTAGGCGCGGCTGGTGTGGGCGTGAGCCTCCTGGGAGTCCGCACAGCTGGCATGATGCCGAAAGGCGTTGTGCCCTCATAGGAAGCATCGAGCAGGTCGGTGGCACAGGAGAGCAGGGTGTTGCGACCACCCTCAGCCAGCCTGCAACACAACAACTCGTGGGCCATGACAAGTGCGGATCGCGCATTTGGCTGCTCCCGACGAGTGCGCAGGGACGTCTCCGCGACATAGTTAGAGGATCTTGCTGCCGCTCGGTCACAACACTGAGGGCAAGGGGTGGAAATGGCCCACGGCGCCAACGACTGTTGTCGCCGATGCCCACCCCTGTCGCGGCAAGTGGGAGGTGAAGATGGATTTCGTGGCCGGGGAGGGCCGCCTGGATGGTGCGACGGCTCATTGCTCAGCGCCGGCTCATGGAGCCTCTTCCATGAGAACAACGAAGCAGTGATGAAACAACTGACAGAAGAGAAATTAACCTCGACACGCCCCCTACCTGGCGCGCCAAATGTCGGATTCTGGGCTCCATGGACCCAAGAAAGTTTCGAACTCATGGGCGTGTGAGAAGAACTCAACCTCTCAAGCCGATCGACTCACTGCTCTCACGACCTAGCTTGATGAACGGGAAGGAAATGGACATGGCAGTTTACCCAGGTTCGGGCCACCTTGCGGTGTAAAACCCTACTCCTGGTTTGTGGTGGATTAGCCTCGCGGGGGGCTGAGGATGAACTATTACAAGCGGAGGAACAACCTCAGGAGGCTCGTTCTTGTGATGAGCTCTAGGGATTCAGTCTCGAGGGGGGTCCGGTCTCTCAAGGACTCGATCCTCCGCAACGGTGGTGGCTAGGCTATATTTATAGTGGCCTTGGTCCTCTTCCCTCAAAACTTAGGCGGGAAGGGATCCCATAGTGGCCAATTTTGAAAGGGGACAAGTAGTACATCTTATCCTGACAAAAGGTGGTCTTCGCCGACAAAGCTTCTGATCATGACGTCGTGGTGGGCTCGACGATGAGATCCATCTTGCCGTTCTGGCAGTCCTGGTCTTATTGCACACAAACGGCAACCTTTGGCTAATTCCTTGGGACTGTGCACCTGTGCTTGCCTCCTTAGCACCAAAGAGGAAACCTGCCATTCTATGCCCACTGGCGTGCGCTTGGCCTTGGTCATCATGGCTGATGTCACCTCAGCCTCATGAGGTGAGTGATTTCATAGAAATCTCCGCTCCTCAGGAGGCCGCCTGGGGAGGCCGCTCCGTCAAGAGGTCTTGATGTCATCCGCCTCGCGAGGCTTGGCCTTTCACGAGGGTCTTGTCTTGTCGTGGTTAAAGATGGGCCATACCAGGTCGTTGATGGAGCCATGTCGTGGGCCATAGGCAGGCAGGTCTAGGTACCCAGGTTCCCAGAACACCAACACCGGTACCCGTACTCGATTGAGTCAGCCTTGGGGCCCCAGCCGGCATCGTCAATGTAGAGTTTGCCGCGACGATTCTTCGCCATACTGTCGACGGCGTGTCTCTCGATCCCTTGGAAAGAGCCCTTCAAAAACTCGAAACCACCATGTGCTAGCCCCATGGTGGGCACCAACTGTCATGGTTTTGTCACAGCAGATGTCCTAGTGTGAGGACTTAGACATGAAGCCATTGCAACTAGGTGATTAGCTTGTCGGGGTTGATCGGAATCGAGAGACGCGGATTACCCAGGTTCGGCCTCTCACTATCGAGGTAATAGCCTACTTCCTGCTTGTTTGCTTATTGCTTTGGGGATAAATACAAGGGAGCATATTCGCTTGACCTAGTTATTGATTGATTGTAACTTAGTCCTTTCTGCCCCTAAGACTCGCCTTTATATACAGGTCGAGACCCAGGGTTTACAAGAGTCTGGGTCGTACGACGACCCGTGACTTAGTATGTTTACAACTTGTCTCCTAAGTAAGGAAACTCCTGGCGACTTGGACTTTAGGGCCAAGAGCCGCCGTCTTCAGATGCTAGGCCCTAAGTCGGCCCACTCTGTGAGGCGCCCCATTGGTCTTGTTCCTGGGCGCCTCGGCCCATCTGGATCCTTGATCCTAAGCCGCCACCTGGATAACCCAGCCAAATTATGGTGGGTTATATCACGGGGTTATATCCCTAGTAAGTGGGTTTATCTATCTTCAAAGGATGACTCAAGTAGATATTTATATTTACTTAATGAGACATAAATTGGGATTGTTTGAAATATTCAAAAGACTTTTAGAATGAAGTAGAAATTATTGTGAGAAGAAAAGTTATGCTTCTACAATTGGATTGCAGAAAGGAATATTTGATTCACAAGTTTAGCGATTGTCTGATGAGTTGTGAAAAGAGTTTCTTAGCTTGCACCTCTCGGAACATCACTGTGAGTGGTGTGTCAAAATAAATGTAATCAAACCATGTATGACATGGTGAGATCAAATATGACATTAAATCAATTTGTCAATATACCTTTAATGTGATGCTTTAGAGATTGTGGCTTTTACGCTGAAAAAAGCGATATCAAATCTGTTGAAATGACGCCATATAAGATATGATATGGTATGCCAAACCATTTTGTCTTTTCTTAAAATTTGGGAATATAAGAAATAAGTAAAATGTTTGCAAGTTTATGTCCCAAGTCAGATCAGTGCTACTTTGTTGGTTATCCCAAATAGTTGGGTATTCCTCTATCACTACGCCGAGGCAAAGTGTTTTGCCCCAAAATACGATAGATTTTGAAGAAAATGTTTTCTGCATAATAGTGAGTGGGAGGACAGTGCAACTTGAGGACATTACATAATCTTCGCAATCAGGTCAAAAAAAGAAATGCTAGAATTGGTTCTAAAATTCCCTACCATGACTGATACAAAAGCCTCTACAAAAGCCTCTACATAAAATCTTAATATAGTTTGGGAAAACTCGTGCAAACCTTCATGGTGTGCAGACGAGATATGGTTGAACAAACAATGAACCTATAATGCACAGAAAAGCGTTGATGGGCCCTAACTCTGGAATGGGCTATAGGCCAAAATAATCTAAGATAGTATCCATATACATAATTCGAGTTTAGGATTTGACGGGCCCTCGGGAAGACTTAAAGTCTAAAGTATGGATCTATAAACTGACAAAGTTTAAAATGCTTTATATTGTTTGAATTGTTACAAATAGTTTATGACAAGATCGAGGAATTGACTATGACGAGATTGTCTCATCATAGCAATACTGAAAGTCATTTCGGGTTAAATTAGCAGTTACTAAATATTTCAATTATGAGACATAATAGATTGATGTCAAAATGATTTCCATGAGATGGAAATATTACCAAGATTGTATCTGTGATACAGTCCAAGGTAATTTTGCCAATCCGGAGGATGCTAATAAGTGTGCAAACTTCAAGAGATCCTATAAGAAACTGAAGCAAGCATAATGGAGTCGAAATTTTTGTTCTGATCAAATGGTCAAATAATTTGATTTCATCGAGGAAAGCGAAGATGCTTGAAACTAACTGGGAGCATGATAATATTTCTAAACACCATGTGTGCATGACACATTGTTGATTGGAAATTTTATAAATTTCTTGACTAATATTAAGATTTTATTGAAACTAGTTTTTCAGTAAAGTACTTAGGCAATGTAATCTTGGAATTAGGCATAATAACCATGCAGATAGTACCGTCTCATCGGGCTTAGCTAAAATACATATTGACAAGATACTAAAGCAGTTTAGTATAAAAAATGACAAGAAGAGTTTCTTGTGAAATTCACTTGGAAGGAGTTTTAAGAAAAAAAATAGGTATCCTAAAATACCGATGAGAAAAATACGTAATTTCAATCACACTTGTGTTAGTTCTATTCCATGGTATGTAGACAACCAGATATGTCCAGTGCTCCAAGTAAGTTGCGAGTAAAAATTGCCAGAATGGTCAAATTGTTGATCATTGGACAACAATGGAAATGTTTTGTTAACGACATGTTTCTCGCATAACAAAGAAAATGAAGATATTTTTCTAAAGAGTTACATCAATACATGCTCGTTGTAAGTAGTACATTGAAAAAAATCTTCATCAATGCTACAAGTGATTTTCGATTTCAATTATATTATTTGTGGTGGCATAGTAAGTTGGAATTGGTCCAAGAAAGTTAATGTGGTGAATTCTATAACAAAGGCTGAGTATATTGTCACTTTAGAAGCAACAATGGAGGGTGATGAATCAAAAGTTCATTTATGAGCTTGGTGTGGTTTCTAGATGATTGTGCCAATGGAAAATTGTTTTTAATAGTGGTTCCATAGCCAAGTCTAAGGAATCAAAGGTCCTACCAATGATTCAATACATACACACTCGGTTTCTACACAAATATGAATTCATGTGAAAGCATAATAGATGCACAAAAATGCAAATAATGCATGCAGATCTGAAGTTGTCAAGATCTGATAGGATGAAGGCTATACCATAAGAAAAGCATGGTTGCCATTGGTGTAAAAGAAAATGTGCTAACTAGATTATTTACTCAAGTGCATGTTTTTTTTTTCGAAATATGCCCTAGAGGCGATAATATTGTACTATTATATTTTTCATGTTCATAATTAAGAGTTTATATTCTATGCTATAACTGCTATGATCCTGGAATATCCGATCCAATGGAAAACTCATATGCACGTGTAGAATGTTAAACGATAAAAATATGGTTCCTAGTCACCTCTAAGACTAGCTCAAGTGTTGTTGGTGATCATATTTTTCGGATTTTAGGATATTGTTAAGTGTAACAATAGTCCTAAAACAACTTTGAGAATATGACGTTGGAAGAACGATCATATTGAATCGACACAAACTTGTTTGTTATACTATGAGATACAATTGTTACAAGTCAATTACTATAGCATAGAGAGGTAACATGTGATTTAGTTACTTAGACCATAAAAGCAGTGTAGGCATTTCTTATCATACAATGAACTTTGGGGTTGCTCAAACGTCATCTGTAACACGATGATCATAACGACAACTTATAGATTCATTAGGAAGATTGACAAAGGACTAGCTAGATAGCTTGAGAGTGGTATTTGCTCCTCCGTTGAGCGAGATGTATTATTAGGGCCCTCTCCGTGTGACGGCATCCATCATCATGTGGCCATACACAAGTGACTATGTCACGGGGATGCCGGAACATGTCAACAAGAAAGAAGAACAAAACTGGTAACCAGGAGACCGGTAAAGTGAGCTTGTGTATGACTCAAGAGGATAATGATATATCTCACCTCGGGTTTTGTAAAGTATCACAAAGCAAAGGGAACAACACATGATCATCAAAGGTTCACTCGAATTTCATTCGTGTACTCATAGGGATCAATATGGATGTCCACGGTTTCGCGACCGGTCATTGAAACAAAGGGGTTTGTTCATGTCTGTGTTTTACCGAACCTACATTGTCACAAGATTAAGCTAATCAAAATGTGTTGATTGTTAATAAGACAGGAGTAATGAGAAAATATTTAACAAATAGTTTCATTAATATTCAAAATAGTTTCGAGAGGAACCGAAAGTGTTTCGGGGTCACCGGAAGGGTTTCGATGTTTACCGAGCAATACCGATAAATTATATATAGGTGGAAATAGTTTCTGATTATGTTAAATTAATATTAACATGCTCTGTATATGATTAGGTAGCTTTTATATTTATTTAAAGAGCTACGGACCTAAAAAAGCCAAGTGGTGGAAAGCATATTGGGCTACTTGGGCCCAATATGGGAAGCGCCCTCTTTTCCTCATGGAGAAGGAAGGGGGATGCCGAATTGGAGGGGGACTCCTCCTCTTCATCACCGGCCAAGGGGGAAAACCTCCCCCTCCCCTTGTGCGGGTTGATAAGCCTCCAATGTATTTATAACTTTTGATTGTTCCATGCTATTATATTATCTGTTTTGGATGTTTTATATGCATTAATATGATATTTTATATTATTTTTAGGACTAACCTATTAACCTAGAGCCCAGTCCTAGTTCCTGTTTTTCCTTGTTTTTGAGCTTCGCATGAAAGGAATACCAAACAGAGTCCAAACGGAATAAAACCTTCGTGATGATTTTTCTTGGACCAAAAGACATATGTTGGACTTGGACTCCAAGTTAGAAGACCTTGGAGTAGATGACAAGCCACAGAGGCGCGCCCAGGGGGTAGAGCGTGCCCCTTGCCTTGTGGCCTACTCCAACACCCCCGACCTAATTCTTTGTCCGATATATTCACATATATTCCCAAACCTCCAGAGGCATCCATGAAAACACTTTTCCACTGCTGCAACCTTCTGTTCCCGTGAGATCCCATCTTGGGACCTTTTTTGGCATCCTGCCGAAGGGGGATTCGGTCATGGAGGGCTTCTACATCAACTCTATTGCCCTTCTGATGAAGCGTGAGTAGTTTACCACGGACCTATGGGTCCATAGCTAGTATCTAAATGGCTTTTTCTCTCTCTTTGATTCTCAATACCATGTTCTCCTCAATGTTCTTGGAGATCTATCTGATGTAATCTTCTTTTGCGGTGCGTTTGTCGAGATCCGATGAATTGTGGATTTAAGGTCAACTTATCTATGAATTTTATTTGAATCTTCTCCGAATTCTTATATGCATGATTTGATATTTTGTATGTCTCTTCGAACTATTGGTTTAGTTTGGCCAACTAGATTGGTTTTTCTTGCAACAGGAGAAGTGCTTAGCTTTGGGTTCAATATTGCAGTGTCCTTTCCCAGTGATAGTAGGGGCAGCAAGGCACGTATTCTATTGTTGCCATTAAGGATAAAAAGATGGGGTTTACATCATATTGCTTGAGTTTATTCTTCTACATCATGTCATCTTACTTAATGCGTTACTTTGTTCTTCATGAACTTGATACTCTAGTCGCAGGCAGGAGTTGGTCGATGTGTGGAGTAATAGTAGTACATGCAGGCAGGAGTCGGTCTACTTGACACACTATCAGTGTACCAAATTTTGGGCCCTTTAATACCCCATACTTGTGCACGGGCAGTTGCAGCCATACCCGCGGCAAGGCCTAACTGGGACAACTGGAAACAAATATGAGGCGACTAGAGAAGATCACAAGTTGGGGCCCCGGCAGGACCCTTGCTGGGATGGTCCATGAAGTGAAGCACCGGTAAGACCATCCCCTTGAGATTGAGAGCACTGACACCATCAACAATGTCAAGACCAAGATCCAGGGGCATCTGCGTGGTGGCATGCAGATCGTTGTGAAGACCAAAAGGCAAAGTTCCCCAGCAAGTTCCTTGCCGGGAACGTTTGCAAGGCCTGGCGAGATCCTTGCCGGGAACGTTTGCGAGGCCCGGTGAGATCCTTGCCGGGGACGTTTGCGAGCCAACGGCAGGACCCGCACACGGCAAAGATCCCATCGCCCTACCACCACTCCTGTGCAGCGACCAGCCTGCCAGCCTGGCCCCGCGAGCCTTGTCATCCTAAATGCGTGTCGAGATGGGGCGAGGCAGCGACGGACGGGACAGTCCCTGTTTTCGTCCCCAAGAAAGTTAGGGACATGTAAACAACGCATTAAATGTGTTTGTCCTAAGACGTCAGTGATAAGCATGGACACTGTAGCAACTTTACACCTCATGTATGCACTGTACACCACAGTGGTGGCCCCTTGGTATAAAAGGAGGCCAAGGCAATATAGGAGAGGGACTTTTGGACTTTCTGGCCCAGCTTGCATGCGTAGCAATGAGCCAGAGCTCAAGAACTCTCAATACACCAAAGCAGGACTAGGGTTTTACACTTCTCAGCGGCCCGAACCTGGATAAAAATCCCTCGTGTTGATCGCTACATCTGCTCTTTGCATACACCTTGTTCCCTTCCGAACCGTATAAGGGATCCACAGGATCCCATAGGTGTTGTTGCCCTGACATCTTTGGCACGCCATATAGGGTGCGTGAGGTTGCGCAAACATGATCTAGCAGTTAGCGCGTCAGTTTCTTCGAGATCTTCATCATCATGTTTCCCAAGAGGAAGGGTATCACGGCGATTGGTTCATCTGCGGTCGATCTGCCCGTACCAACACGGACGGGCGATGGAGTGGACGCGGGTGGAGGAGAAGTTGGGGATCATGGGCTTCCACGACATTCTAGCGAATAAATCGAGGCGAGCGGTATTGCCCGTGGCCGCGACGATGGCACGCGCATCGCTGGATCCAAGGACGGAGTTGTGCTGCCTACGGGCGGCACATCGACTTCCAAAGGTGGAAAGGCGACTTCCAAGACATCCCCACTGGCGCATGCGCCGCGGTCTTCCCAGGTCATGCGTGATGAGCATCGGCGCGACGTTGATGACCCCAGGCGTCCCCATCGAAAGAGCCCTCAGCATCATTCCCGAGACGTGCAGGGCCAACATGCATGCTAAGAGGCCGATGGAAACGACGCGCGGCCGTGGGACCGTGATGGGGCTCCTTCTAAGACAGTTAGGAGTCAGAGCACCTCACGTTCTTCGCACCCATTGTTGCCGCCTACACCTGCAGAAGCGTTGGCGTGAGCGCAACTACTCCTAGATTTTGCTCCCACTGCGGAGAAGCTAGAAGAATGGAGAGTTGCCATTTAGAGCCTCATCGGTTTCGCCAATGTAGATGGGCTGCAGCAGGCGGAGCCCTTGCAGCGGCAGTCCATCGAGCTGGCGCGTGCCTATGGCGGAAGGATCGTTGGTGCCGCAACTACGGTGCCCTCCCCTCCATCACGACAGCAGCGGTCGCTAGTTCGGCGGATCGATGCACACGATGATGGATCCACAACATCGTCTGATCCACGAACTCGCCGCAATCAACGTCAAGTCCTTCAGGAACAACTCAAAGAAGACGCTCGGACCACCGTTGAGCGGCGGCGGGAAGCGTGCCATCAATCTGACAGGCGTGTAGGGCCCACTATGGACAAGCCTGCACCGGGGGATTCTGGAGACTTACCTTACGAGGTAGGTTGTCAAGCTTTTACTCGTGAGCTGCGGTGCGTCCAGTGGCCCACTTCCCGCATGTTCAAACCAGAGGTCCCGGAGAAATACGACGGCAAGACTCACCCGTCGAAGTTACTAAGCATCTACACCAACATGGTGCAGGCTGCCGGGGCTCGAGACGACAAGTTGCTAGCCAACTACTTCCCGTTGGTACTCAAGCCCAACGTCAGGTCGTGGTTGATGCACCTACCAGAAAATTCCATCTCTTCTTGGTCGGATCTGTGCCACGAGTTTGTTGGCGCCTTTACCGAAGGCCACCAAGCTCCCGGCCAGGCAAGTGATTTACATCTCATTCCCCAGAAAGAGGATGAAACCTTGCACAAGTATATACAGAGATTCAGCTGTGTACAATACAATATCCCAGACGTTCATCATGCCACTGTTATCAGTGTGTTTCATCATAATGTGCACAATCGCAAGATGTGTGAAGAGTTGGAAATGAACAAGGTTAGGGATGTTGCCAAGCTTTATGTTTTAGCCGATAGATGTGCTCGAGCTAAAGAAGGGAGGAAATACATCGGCAAAGACGCCGGTGCGGGAACTGACTCCGGAGATGAAGATGCCGCCGGCCCGGTGAAGAAGGGCCGACGGCGTAGCATGATGTGCAAGGGTAAAACTGTGCTTGCCGTCGAGGGATCCAGCAACCCCGGCACCGCCAAGAAGGCCAAGGTTGACGACCTCGGCAAAGAGGTTGCTAGGTGCACCGCCTGCCAGGTCTTTGCGGCTGCTGACAAGCCGGAGAGCTCTAACAAGCAATACTGCAAGATCCATCGCACCAAGAGCCATGACCTCCAGAATTGATGGCAAGTTGAGCTGCTTGCCGAGAAGCAGAAAGTTGAATATGAAAGGCGAGATAAGGAGAAGGGACAGGATGATGCTGAGGGGTCCGGCAAGAAGTGCGGTGGTGGAGGGGGTTGCCGCGGCAAGGATAAGCAACAGGAGAGGCCTGATCGAGGTCAGACAAGAAATAGGGGGGGATGATGACCACAAAGAAGGTGATGAGTCCAGCAAGCATGAGTTCCAAAAAGCTACTGAAGCCATGTGCATCGATGGTGGTGCCTCATTGCATTCTTCTCACCGCCAACTTAAATAGTGGGCGCGTGAGATTAATGCGACAGAACCATCAGTCGATGCACAGAAGCCGCTGAAATGGTCGAACACGCCTATTATTTTTGATGCTGAGGATCACCCTGATCGCACAACAGCGGTCGGGTGCTTGTCATTGTTGGTTTCGCCAACGATCCGCAACCTCAAAGTAACAAAAATATTAGTTGACGGTGGGGCCAGTTTGAACTTGATCTCGCCCAATGTGATCATGAGGCTGCAAATTCCCGATGAAGATCTCAAAGAGACGGACACGTTTCAAGGAATCAACCCAGGAAGAAGCCAACCAAAAGGTAAAATCATGCTACCAGTTACATTTGGTGGCGGGCTGAACTACGGGATGGAAAAGATCGTTTTTCATGTCGCCAAGATCTCATTGTCGTATAACAAGATCCTCAACCACCCGGTGCTGGCCAAGTTTATGGTGGCGTCACATTACGCCTATAACACGTTGAAGATTCCCGGGCCGATTAGTGTCATCACTATCGGTTCTGACAAGAGGGATGCACTTATCTGTGCCAACCAGCTCTAACGGGAGGCAGTTGTAGCACCTGCCATGAAGGCACCTGCTCAATGCCACTGAATCTCCCAGGGGGAAGAATACCGGCAAGACCAATTGCACCAGCAAGACCTCTTACACCGGTAAGACCTCTTACACCGGCAAGACCTCTTGCACCCACTCCGACAAACGCACCTCTTCGGAGTGCTGCATTCCCGTCGAGGAAGTGCTGGAGAGCTCCACCGACAAGAGCAAGAAATCCAAAGCAGCTCCACCAGAAACTAAGAAGGTGCCCGTCAAGGAGGACGGCATGGGCGGAACTTTCACCATAAGTTACACCCTCGACAGCAAATAGGAAAGTGTGCTCACTGCCTTCCTATGGGCGAATGTCGATGCGTTTGCATGGCAGGTATCTAACATCCCTGGCATTCCCAGGGAAGTTATTGAGCACCATCTTGCTTTCTGTCCTCACGCACGGCCCGTCAAGTAGAAGGTCAGGAAGCAAACTTTGGAGCGGCAAGAGTTTATCACCAAAGAGGTCAGGAAGTTGGAAGCAGCAGGTTTGCTCAGAGGAGTGCTCCATCCAACATGGTTGGCCAATCCGGTTGTAGTGCGCAAGGCGAATGGAAAATGGAGGTTGTGTATTGATTATACAAGTGTCAATAAAGCCTGCCCAAAGGATCCTTTCCCCTTGCCACGCATCGACCAGATTGTGGACTCCACTACCGGATGTGACTTGTTGTCATTCCTTGACGCTTATTCAGGGTACCATCAGTTCTTCATGATGAAGGAAGATGAAGACAAGACCGTGTTTATCACCCCATGTGGCACGTATTGTTTTATACGAATGCCTTTCGGGTTGAGAAGCACTGGTTCAACGTTTGCAAGAGCGATCCAGATCGGTTTTGAGCCACAACTACATAGAAATATGGAGGCTTATATGGATGACATAGTGGTCAAAACCAAAGACAAAGAAATGGTCATACAAGATTTAGAAGAGACATTTGCAAATCTGCGCAAGATGAATCTCAAGCTCAATCCTGAGAAGTGTGTGTTTGGTGTCCCATCCGGCAAGCTTCTCAGATTCTTTGTGTGTCAGCATGGGATCAAGGAGAACCCCAACAAGATCAAGGTGATTGAGCAGATTGAAGCGCCGAGGTGAGTCAAAGATTTGTGCCGACTTGTCAGCTGCATTGCTGCTCTAAGAAGGTTCATCTCCAAATCTGCTGAGCACGCCCTGCCCTATTTTAAGATCTTGAAAAAGGCAGGTCCAATGAAATGGACTCTGGAAGCGGAGGCGGCGCCGCAAGATCTGAAGAGGTACCTCTCCTCTACGCCAACATTAGTCGCGCCTAAACCACGAGAGCCATTGCTGCTATATCTAGCGGCAACGAATCAAGTGGTCAGTGTTGTGCTAGTGGCGCAGAGAGAAGTCGATGACGAAGTAGCAGCAGCGGCAAGACTGTTGAATGGCGAGTTGGGTTGCTCGGTTGGAGTGGAGCAACTTCAGGGCATCGACGAGGCCATCGAAGAACATGGTCAGTCTGGCGCTTGTGGACACCCTGTCGTCAGAAGAATATTGGAAGTTCGGCAGGCCCATGGTGGATAGTTCTACTGCAAGCCTTTCCACGACGTTGATACGTCTCCAACGTATCTATAATTTTTTATTGTTCCATGCTATTATATTATCCATTTTGGATGTTTATGGGCTTTACTTTACACTTTTATATCATTTTTGGGACTAACCTACTAACCGGAGGCCTAGCCCGAAATGCTGTTTTTTCCGCATATTTCGGTGTTTCAAAGAAAAGGAATAACAAACGGAGTCCAAACGGAATGAAACCTTCGGGAGAGATCTTTTTGGAACAAACGTGATCCAGAGGACATGGAGTGGAAGTCAAGAAACAAAGGAGGCGGCCATGAGGGTGCCCGGTGCGCCCCCTATAGGTGGGCGCGCCCCCCACCCTCGTGGGCCCCTCGAGCGTCCACCGACCTACTTCTTCCTCCTACATATACCCATGTACCCCGAAAACATCAGAAGCGACCACGAAAACCTAATTCCACCGCCGTAACCTTCTATATCCGCGAGATCCCATCTTGGAGCCTTCGCCAGCGCTCCGCCGGAGGGGGAATCGACCATGGAGGGCCTCTACATCATCTCCAAGGCCTCTCCGATGAGTTGTGAGTAGTTTACCAAAGACCTTCGGGTCCATAGTTATTAGCTAGATGGCTTCTTCTCTCTCTTTGAATCTCAATACAAAGTTCTCCTTGATCTGCTTGGAGATCTATTCGATGTAACTCTTTTTGCGGTGTGTTTGTCGAGATCCGATGAATTGTGGGTTTATGATCAAGTTTATCTATGAGAAATATTTAAATCTCCTCTGAATTCTTTATGTATGATTAAGTTATATTTGTAAGTCTCTTCGAATTATCAGTTTGGTTTGGCCTACTAGATTGATCTTTCTTGCAATGGGAGAAGTGCTTAGCTTTGGTTTCGATCTTGTGGTGTCCTTTCCCAGTGACAGCAGGGGCAGCAAGGCACGTATTGTATTGTTTCCATCAAGGATAAAAAGATGGGGTTTATATCATATTGCATGAGTTTATCCCTCTACATCATGTCATCTTTCTTAATGCGTTACTCTATTATTTATGAACTTAATACTCTAGATGCATGCTGGATAGCGGTCGATGTGTGGAGTAATAGTAGTAGATGCGGGCAGGAGTCGGTCTACTTGTCACAGACGTGATGCCTATACGCATGATCATGCTTGCATCTTTACTTTTCCAAACTATATCATAAAATACCAAAAATATATTTATCTAATCATATTATCTCTATCAGATCTCACTTTTGCAAGTGGTCGTGAAGGGATTGACAACCCCTTTATTGCGTTGGTTGCGAGTTCTTGTTTGTGTGTGTAGGTGCGTGGGACTTTTGAGAAGCCTCCTACTGGATTGATACCTTGGTTTTCAAAAACTGAGGGAAATACTTACGCTACTATTGCTGCACCACCCTTTCCTCTTCAAGGAAAACCAACGCAAGCTCAAGACGTAGCAAGAAGGATTTCTGGCGCCGTTGCCGGGAGGTCTTCGCTCAAGTCAAGACATACCAAGTACCCATCACAAACTCATCTCCCTCGCATTACATTATTTGCCATTTGCCTCTCATTTTCCTCTCCCCCACTTCACCCTTGCCGTTTTATTCGCCCTCCCTTTCCCAATCTTCCCTCTCTTTACCATTTGCCTTCCCGTTGCCATGGCCGAATCAAAAAGAACTAAGGGTCCTTTTCAGGGTTTTAGTACCTTTGATAGCCCCTCTATCCTCTCTAAGCTCATAAATAATGATGCGATTGAAAGACCCACCGGTGTCACCAATGAGAGTTTGAATAATTTTGATGAAGATGACTCCAGAATTTTTCGTTATTTACTTGATGAGTCTTTAAAAGATGCTTGGGATAGGTTATTAAGGATTCGGGCTAGCTATGTGCCACAATATCAAATTGAGGTTTACTTAAAAAGTTTCTATGTTGGCTTACCCGTTTCTTTCAAGCAAGTTCTAGATTCTATTTTTGAAGGAGGTTATCTTGAAGGGGATGCTATAGATACCTATGAAAGAATGAAAACTATATTTGGGCACCCCATGAATGATAAGGTTGAATCTACCACCCTCTTATGCTTTTATCAAAACGAAATTATCAAAGAGATGAAGGCTAGCTTAGATGCAAATTTCCGTAATGTGCTTAATATTACTTCCTCCATTAATGGCAATGTGCTTTCCCAAAATAGAAGGATTAATGCCATAGAAAGGAAATTCGCTCTTTTCTTTCCGAGTGCCAAAGATGGCACTACTTAGATCTACCCTCGCTTTTATGCCTAGCTAGGGGCGTTAAACGATAGCGCTAGTTGGGAGTCAACCCAATTTTATTTTTGTTTTTTTGTTTTTTCTTATGTTTAGTAATAAATTTTGCATCTAGATTCTTTTTAGATGTGTTTTTATGTTTTAATTAGTGTTTGTGCCAAGTAGAACCTATAGGATAACCTATGGTGATAGTTAATTTGATTCTGGTGAAAAACAGAAACTTTGCGCACACGCAAATAATTTTAGTAATTCACAGAAACGTGATTTTGTGTTGATTCTTTTTGCTGTAGATCAATAGACAAATTTCCCAGGACTTCCTATTTTTCAAGGATTTTTAGAGTTCCATAAGTATTCGAGAGTTACAGATTGCTACAGACTGTTCTATTTTTGACAGATTCTGTTTTTCGTGTGTTGTTTGCTTATTTTGATGCATCTATGGCTAGTATGTAGGGTATGAACCATAGAAAAGTTGGAATACAGTAGGTTTAACAACAATATAAATAAATAATAAGTTCATTACAGTACCTTATGTGGTGGTTTTTCTTTCTTGCACTAACGGAGCTTATGAGATTTCCTGTTGAGTTTTGTGTTGTGAAGTTTTCAAGTTTTGGGTAAAGATTTGATGGACTATGGAATAAGTAGTGGCAAGAGACTAAGCTTGGTGATGCCCATGGCACCCCAAGATATTCAAGGATAACCAAAAGCCTAAGCTTGGGGATGCCCCGGAAGGCATCCCCTCTTTCGTCTTCGTCTATCGGTAACTTTACTTGGAGCTATATTTTTATTCGCCACATGATATGTGTTTTGCTTGGAGCGTCCTGTATGATATTAGTCTTTGCTTTTTAGTTTACCACAATCATCCTTTCTGTACACACCTTTTGGGAGAAACCCACTTGATTGGAATTTATTATAATACTCTACGTGCTTCGCTTATATCTTTTGAGCTAGATAATTTTTGCTCTAGTGCTTCACTTATATCTTTTAGAGCATGGCGGTGGCTTAATTTTGTAGAAATGGTTAATCTCTCATGCTTCACTTATATTATTTTGAGAGTCTCTTAGAACAGCATTGTATTTGCTATGGTTATAAAATTGCCCCTAGAATGATGGGCATCCAAGTTGGGTATAATAGAAACTATCATAGAAAGTGAATTGGATACTATGATCAATTTGATACTTGATAATTATTTTGAGATATAGAGGTGGTAATATTAAAGTCATGCTAGTTGGGTGATTATGAATTTAAAGAATACTTGTGTTGAAGTTTGTGATTCCCGTAGCATGCACGTATGGTGAACTGCTTTGTGATGAAGTTGGAGCACAATTTTATTTATTGATTGTCTTCCTTATGAGTGGCGGTCGGGGACGAGCGATGGTCTTTTCCTACCAATCTATCCCCCTAGGAGCATGCATGTAGTACTTTGTTTTCAATTACTTGTAGATTTTTGCAATAAGTATATGAGTTCTTTATGACTAATGTTGAGTCCATGGATTATACGCACTCTCACCCTTCCACCATTGCTAGCCTTTTTTGTGCCGCGCAACTTTCGCCGGTACCATACACCCACCATATACCTTCCTCAAAACAGCCACCATACCTACATATTATGGCATTTCCATAGCCATTCTGAGATATATTGCCATGCAACTTTCCACCGTTCTGTTTATATGACACGCATCATCATTGTCATATTGCTCTTTGCATGATCATGTAGTTGACATCGTATTTGTGGCAAGGCCACCTTCATAATTTTTTCATACATGTCACTCTTGATTCATTGCATATCCCGGTACACCACCAGAGGCATTCATATAGAGTCATATCTTGTTCTAAGTATTGAGTTGTAATCTTGAGTTGTAAGTAAATAAAAGTGTGATGATCTTCATTATTAGAGCATTGTCCCAAGTGAGGAAAGAATGATGGAGACTATGATTCCCCCACAAGTCGGGATGAGACTTTGGACTTTATAAAAAAAGAGGCCAAAGAGCCCAGCAAATAAAAAAAGAGAAGGCCAAAAAAAATAAAGGCCAAATAAAAAAATGAGAGAAAAAGAGAGAAGGGACAATGCTACTATCCTTTTTACCACACTTGTGCTTCAAAGTAGCACCATGATCTTCATGATAGAGAGTCTCCTATGTTGTCACTTTCATATACTAGTGGGAATTTTTCATTATATAACTTGGCTTGTATATTCCAATGATGGGCTTCCTCAAAATGCCCTAGGTCTTCGTGAGCAAGTGAGTTGGATGCACACCCACTTAGTTTCTTTTGTTGAGCTTTCATACATTTATAGCTCTAGTGCATCCGTTGCATGGCAATCGCTACTCACTCACATTGATATCTATTAATGGGCATCTCCATAGCCTGTTGATACGCCTAGTTGATGTGAGACTATCTTCTCCTTTTTTGTCTTCTCCACAACCACCATTCTATTCCACATATAGTGCTATGTCCATGGCTCACGCTCATGTATTGCGTGAAAGTTGAAATTTTTTGAGATTACTAAAGTATGAAACAATTGCTTGGCTTGTCATCGGGGTTGTGCATGATTAAATACTTTGTGTGATGAAGATAGAGCAATAGCCAGACTATATGATTTTGTAGGGATAACTTTCTTTAGCCATGTTATTTTGAGAAGACATGATTGCTTGATTAGTATTCTTGAAGTATTACTATTTCTTATGTCAATATGAACTTTTATTTTGAATCATTTGGATCTGAACATTCATGCCACAATAAAGAAAATTACATTGAGAATTAAGCTAGGTAGCATTCCACATCAAAAATTCTGTTTTTATCATTTACCTACTCGAGGACGAGCAGGAATTAAGCTTGGGGATGCTTGATACGTCTCCAATGTATCTATAATTTTTGATTGTTCCATGCTATTATATTACCTATTTTGGATGTTTATGGGCTTTACTTTACACTTTTATATCATTTTTGGGACTAACCTACTAACTGGAGGCCCAGCCCGAATTGCTGTTTTTTACCTATTTCAGTGTTTCGAAGAAAAGGAATATCAAACGGAGTCCAAATGGAATGAAACCTTCGGGAGCGATCTTTTTGGAACAAACCTGATCCAGAGGAATTGGAGTGGAAGTCAAGAAACAAAGGAGGTGGCCACGAGGGTGCCCGGCACGCCCCCTACAGGTGGGCGTGCCCCCCACCCTCATGGTCCCCTCGAGCGTCCACCGACCTACTTCTTCCTCCTACATATACCCATGTACCCCAAAAACATCAGAAGCAACCACGAAAACCTAATTCCACCACTGTAACCTTATGTATCCGCGAGATCCCATCTTGGAGCCTTTGCCGGCGCTCCATCGGAGGGGGAATCGACCACGGAGGGCCTCTACATCATCTCCAAGGCCTCTCCGATGAGTTGTGAGTAGTTTACCACAGACCTTCAGGTCCATAGTTATTAGCTAGATGGCTTCTTCTCTCTCCTTGAATCTCAATACAAAGTTCTCCTTGATCTTCTTGGAGATCTATTCGATGTAACTCTTTTTGCGGTGTGCTTGTCGAGATCCGATGAATTGTGGGTTTATGATCAAGTTTATCTATGAGAAATATTTGAATCTCCTCTGAATTCTTTTATGTATGATTAAGTTATCTTTGCAAGTCTCTTCGAATTATCAGTTTGGCTTGGCCTACTAGATTGATCTTTCTTGCAATGGGAGAAGTGCTTAGCTTTGGGTTCAATCTCGCGGTGTCCTTTCCCAGTGACAACAGGGGAAACAAGGCACGTATTGTATTGTTGCCATCGAGGATAAAAATATGGGGTTTATATCATATTGCATGAGTTTATCCCTCTACATCATGTCATCTTTCTTAATGCGTTACTCTATTCTTTATGAACTTAATACTCTAGATGCATGTTGGATAGCGGTCGATGTGTGGAGTAATAGTAGTAGATGCAGGCAGGAGTCGGTCTACTTGTCACGGACGTGATGCCTATATACATGATCATGCCTAGATAATCTCGTAATTATTCGCTTTTCTATCAATTGCTCGACAGTAATTTGTTCACCCATCGTAATACTTATGCTATCTTGAGAGAAGCCACTAGTGAAACCTATGGCCCCTGGGTCTATCTTTTAGCATATAAGCTTTCAATCTACTTTTATTTGCATCTTTACTTTTCCAATCTATATCATAAAATATCAAAAATATATTTATCTTATCATACTATCTCTATCAGATCTCACTTTCGCAAGTGGCCGTGAAGGGATTGACAACCACTTTATTGCATTGGTTGCGAGTTCTTGTTTGTTTGTGTAGGTGCGTGGGACTTTTGAGGAGCCTCCTATTGGATTGAACACTTGGTTCTCAAAAACTGAGGGAAATACTTATGCTACTATTGCTGCACCACCCTTTCCTCTTCAAGGAAAACCAACGCAAGCTCAAGACATATCAGACGTCAATAAGGCGCTCAGTCCAGATCTTCACGCCTTTCTCGTAGTCGTTATAGGTAGCGGCGGCGCTCTCAATCAGCTCCTTCTCGTTCTGGAGGTCCTTGGCTAGGGTCTTCTCGTGAGCCCTACTACTCTCAAGGGACTCTTTCAGCGTGATCAACTTCAGCTCCAGACCAGCAATAGATTCATTGGAGGAGGAAAGTTTCTTGGTCTTTTCGGATATGGCAACTTGCATCTCCACCAAGTCATAGAGAGTGTTTTCTCTGTTGGTCTTGAGCATCGAGATCTCCTTGCTGTGATCCTCCAGATCTGCCTCCAGCTTCTTCATCTTGTTAGCCAGCTCATTCTTGGCGGCCTCTGCAGCTTTAGCGGCATCGATGGCTTCCTTTAGCTTGCTGGTGTGGTCTGAGATCAGAGCGTCAAGTGCTTCTTTGTGCTTCTGCTCCAGCTCTTGGGTTTGCTGCGTGATAAGTTTTTCAATTTCTTTATCCTTTCTGCGGAGCTTGGCAGCAAGCGCCTCCTCGCGAGTGACAAGGTCCTCTTCGTAAGCATCAAGCCTGACACGACGTTCTGTTAAGCGAGCATCTTCTGTAGTATCCTGTTGAGCAGCCTCTTCCTATGGCTTCTCGATATCAGACTGCTTCAAGAGGAGCTCATCCCAACCTTGGCTCAGCTGCTCCCGGCCAGTCCTCAGCTCTTGTCAGGCCTCGGCATACCAACCCTGCATTTGCTCGACACGACTCTTGAGGTCTGCCTCTGCTCCATCGACAACTGCTGCTCTGGAGTCTAACTTCTCCTTTCGGGTACAATGAAGCTCCCGAGCTTCTCGAAGTTATCGCTCATGGCCTGGAGGAGCTGTACTTCTTTAGATCCACTGTTGTTGGCGTGTCGCTCGTTGATGACCTTGAGCCCGACAGTGGCAATGACTTCCTTGTCAACAGTCTCTCCTTCGATTGGCGCTCTGGTGCTTGCCGTCCCTGGGATGTTGATGAACAAGTTGTCACCAATCTTCAGGTATTTGCTTGAGGGGGGAACTTCAGATGTTGATGGTTGATCCTCGACAACCGCCTCACCGGTAACTGGAGGCTCCGGAACCGGTGTAGCGTCGGGCACTCTTGCGGCAGGAATGTTGTTAGTATGGTCGCCGGTCTCCTTGCCGGCCTCACCAATGGACCCCTTGGCGGTTTTCTCATGTACGTCCTTGGCGGCCTCGTCGGCAGTGGTTCTAGCGGCTTCAGCAGCAGCATCCTTGGTGGTCTCCTCGGTGTTCACGTCGACATCCATCCGTTCCGTCATGGTGAGATCTGAAAGCCAAGGAGGAGAAACAAGATGAGACCAAGAGAAAAAGATCAAATAGGAAGAATGATAAGTGCCATGAAGCGGGCGGCTTACCTGTGACGAGTTGCTGGGAGGTGGTCCCTTCCCTGGCAACACTTGTTGCCAGTGTAGGACTGCCGGTGCCCGTGCTTGTCGGCTCTTCCTCCACGCGAGTGGGCTTGTCATTAGAAGCCCTTGCCAGGGATCCATCCCTGGGTGGTGTGGTTGACAGAGGCGGCATGTCAGGGGTGGCCCTCATTGGCCCTCTTTGTTGTCGTTCTTCTCCTGCATGCCTGGCAATGTCAGCACTAAAGATATAGACCCCGACGCCCGCCAACGGGAAATGAGTAGTGGACTCACGCTGGGGGCTAGGTTGGGGGCTGCATCATGGGCTAGGCTCCGGGCTGATGAAGATGACCTCCGTCAAACCTACGGTGCTTGCCGGGGCTCGTATCTCGTTGAAGTTTTAGCCTTCTTCGCCATCCTTTGCGCCAGGATTTCCGTATCTCTGTGAGGACAGGCCAAAGCAAGAATAAGTGAGATAAGCAAAACCAGATATTCAGGAAGAAAAGGAGGCGACGATACCCTTACTCTTCTCTCTCCGAGGTCTCTTCTCTTTCCAGGCTAAAAGTGGAGAGGGTCAAAATCAACCTCCGCTATAGCATCCATACAAGGGGATGGAGGAGGGGACCTGGGCCGCTTGGCTGTGGCGGAAGCGGCAGGCTGATGTGAGCCTACTCCAGTTTCCGGCGCCGTTGCCCGAGCCGCCCCCGCTGCTTTCTTTGCCGCCGTGGTTGTGCGCCTCGTCTGGCGGACAGGTTCCTGCTGAGTTTCTTGCCATAGCATAGCCTTGTCGGCCGCCCCCCTACCGGGGATCTCTTCGTGCGGGGAAGTTCGCTGGACTGGCTCGCCGGGGTGGCTCGCCGAAGGACACGCTTTTTCTTTTCCGGAGATGAGGGCTCCTCATACGGCTGGTCTTCAACTGTACCTCCGACAGAAGAGCCACTGGCAACACCGCCACTATGCTCTCCAGCAGTCTCCCCCTGCTCGGCAAGATTCTCATCTTCACTGGCTTCGTCTTCCACAAAGCCAACACTGCCGGCCTCCGCGGCGAGGGCCGCCTCTTCCGCCCTACTGGCAATGTATGCCACTTCATCGTCAGTAGTTGGGCCGATGAGGTTCGCCTCTTCCCGGATGGCCCTCTCCGACAAGTTGTCAAAGAACTCATGTGCGCGCTCCACGGAGGGCTCGACCCAGGTCTGATCAAGGTCATGGGCATTGAACACCGGCATCATGGCGATGATCGAGTTCACAGCAGAGTTGTTGCACAAGGGAATGACACTTGCCGACAAATTGAAAAGCCTGTCAGTCCTGAACAGCTTGTGGCAGAGAGCTGTGTGCTGAAAAACCGTCAGGTTGTTGTTCAGGACGGGGTGCAGCCTCATGATATCTGTTGCGTTCCAATATTCCCAAGCTGGCCTTCTTTTGTTCTGCAGAGGGGCGATGCGGCGGCGGAGGAAGTCAGCGACAATCATCTTGATTGTGAGTCTGACAGCCTTGAGGCACTGGATCCTGGTGATTGCGATTGTGAGCCTCCCATCCTGAGGGTCGAGATCGCTCCAATCATTGCCACGGGTCAGTCTCGTTTGCCGGGGCATAAAGAACGGCTGCAGATCTTTCTCCATAATCTAGCACCACCTGCCCCGCCATTCATCCCATTTCTCGCGGTAAATCCCTTCTGGTTATGTCTTCTTTGTCCCTGCCCTTCGGATCCAGGCGACGCAGCTAGAAAGGGCCTCTCCTGGCTGGATGCGGGGGATGGAGTAATGACAGAAGATGGCTATATTGGGGACCACTCCGGCAAAATTCTCACAGAGGTGGGTGAAGGTGGACATACATGCCACATCGTTCGGCGTGAAATCCAAGATATGGAATCAAAATGTGTACATGATGTCGTTGAGGAAATCAGAAAATGGGGGACAGAGCCTGCAGTAGAAGTAATCGATAAAGAAAGGAAATTTATCTGGGACAGCCGTGGCGTAGGAAGCTGGGACTACGCGGGTAGCAGGGTGCCCTGTCGTCACCCTTCCCCACATGCACAAATATCGCTCCTTCAGGGACGTTGTTCTTCCGCATCTTCACCAACTCGTTCTCCGACACCTCCTTGCCCTTGCCCTCTTTGGGCGCCATGGCGATCGAAGGAGGGCGGTGAGAACGTGAAGGCAGCGGATGGATGAGGAGGCTCTGCTTCGGGTTCGAGGAAGAAGACGACTGCGGTTTCTATATTGGAACGAGCGAGAGGTAAATGGGCGGCACTTCTGTGGATCCCCCTTTTTATGGGGAAGGCGCGAGGCTGCCTCTTTACTGTTTGATGTGAAAACACTTCCGCGGGCATGCTGCTGCTGCGGCCGTTCCACGCACGTATCCCATGTCGCGCACCCAATGCAGATCATGGGGGAGCGCAACAGACGGGATGATTACATCAGTTAACCCCTGCCACGCGTGCCCGTGCACTGTTTGGGCCTGGTGCAACAACACCTCACACCCGTGTGTCGCCCAGGCACGGGGGCTCCTGTCGGTGTACCAAAGTTTGGGCCCTTTAGTACCCCATACTTGTGCACGGGAAGTTGCAGCCATTCCCATGGCAAGGCCTGACAGGGACAATTGGAAACAAATATGAGGCGACTAGAGAAGACCACAAGCTGGGCCCCCAGCAAGACCCTTGTTGGGATGGTACGTGAAGTGAAGCATCGGCAAGACCATCCCCCTTGATATTGAGAGCTCTGACACCATCAACAATGTTAAGACCAATATCCAGGGGCGTCTGCGTGGTGGCATGCAGATCTTTGTGAAGACCAAAAGGCAAAGTTCCCTAGCAAGATCCTTGCCAGGAATGTTTGCGAGGCCCGGCGAGATCCTTGCCAGGAACGTTTGCGAGGCCCGGTGGGATCCTTGCCGGGGACGTTTGCGAGCCCACGACAGGACCCGCACACGGGAAAGATCCCACCGCCCTGCCACCGCTCTAGCGCAGCGACCAGCCTGCCAGCCTGGCCTCGCGAGCCTCGTCATCCTGGATGTGTGTCGAGATGGGGCGAGGCGGCGAGGGACGGGACGGGCTTTGTTTCCATCCCTGAGAAAGTTAGGGACACGTAAACAGCACATTAAATGCGTTTGTCCTAAGACGTCAGTGATAAGCATGGACACTGTAGCAACTTTACACCTCCAGTATGCACTGTACACCACTATGGTAACCCCTTGGTGTAAAAGGAGGCCCAAGGCGATACAGGAGAGGGACTTTTAGACTTTTTGGCCCAATTTGCATGTGTAGCAACGAGCCAGGGCTCAAGAACTCTCAATACACAAAAGCAGGACTAGGGTTTTACGCTTCTCAGCGGCCCGAACCTGGGTAAAACTCCCTCGTGTTGATCGCTAGATCTGCTCTTTGTGCACACCTTATTCCCTTCCGAACCATATAAGGGATCCACGGGATCCCATAGGTGTCGTTGCCCCGACACACAGACGTGATGCCTATATTTCATAATCATTGCCTTAGATATCGTCATAACTTTGCGCTTTTCTATCAATTGCTCGACAATAATTTGTTCACCCACCATATTATTTGCTATCTTGAGAGAAGCCTCTAGTGAAACCTATGGCCCCCAGGTCTGTTTTCCATCATATAAGTTTCCGATCTACTATTTTGCAATCTTTTACTTTCAGATCTATAAACCAAATAACCCAAAAATATTTACTTCATCTTTTTTTTAGTTTCATCTATCTCTATCAAGTCTCACTTTTGCAAGTAATCGTGAAGGTATTGACAACCCCTTTATCACGTTGGGTGCAAGTTGTTTGATTGTTTGTGCAGCTATTGGAGATTTGTGCGTTGTCTCCTACTGGATTGATACCTTGGTTCTCTAACTGAGGGAAATACTTATCTCTACTATGCTACATCACCCTTTCCTCTTCAAGGGAAAAAACAACGCAAGCTCAAGAAGTAGCAGGAAGAATTTCTGGCGCCGTTGTCGGGGAGATCTACACCAAGTCAAGACATACCAAGTACCGATCATAAAACTCTCATCACTTGCATTACATTATTCGCCATTCACCTCTCATTTTCCTCTCCCCACTTCTGAAACGATTTTTGAAAAGATTTGCCTTTTTATTTACCCTTCTTTTGTTCGTGTTTTTAGTTTGCCCTTATGTCTTACTTAGATTGTTTGCTCATTTTCTTGGTATAACTGTGTGTTTATTGAAAATCAGAAACAAAGTTTATGGATTCTCTTAAAGTTTTCTACTTGGATCATCTTCGATCCATATGTGCTCGTGCTGAAACCCCAACTAGTTTGATTGAGGGAAAATCTTTAGATGAGCATGCTCATTTTGTGCGTTACTATTTGTCTGGAAAAGGGAGACTCTGATGGAATCAAATAAATTGTTTACTATGTTATGCTTGGAATCTTTGTGAACTTTGTGATTTTACTTGTTTCTCTAAGAACCATAAAAACACCTTCCCTACCTATGTGAGTTTAATGATAATGAAATCTTATCTTCTTATGAAAAGGGTGTTTATAGTTACTATGATATCAAACAAATTGAAGAATTTGTTGCTTTTAAGGGTGCTTATAAAGTTGCTTCTTTGATTGAAAAGTATGATATTACTCTCTACAGATCTGAAAATTTTGACATACTTAAATATTGCTATGAAAACTATGCTCACAATGCCTATGTCAAAGAATTTATTGAGAGAATGTCCGTTGCTTTGGAAGAAAATAATGATATACATGAATCTATAGATAATTATGATTCCGTTGATTTGATTGAGATATCTTCCATTGATGAACATGATGCTTGCTATTCTTATGGCCATGATGCCAATATTTATGGATATGAATTTGTTATAGTTCCTTATGTTAAACATGAGATTATTGCTATTGCACCCATACTTGATAATACCCTGAATCAAAAGCATGATTGCAATGATGTTATTATAAATTCTATTAATGTCCATTGTGTTAATGATATGCAAAACCCTAAGCTTGGGGATGCTAATTTTGCCATGTCTACTACTTGTTGCAATGATCATGATTGGGGTGATTCTTCTTATGATCTTGAAAATTTATTTAAGCTCCATGATGATTATGAGATCGATAACAGTGTTTGCAATAATATTGAAAGTGTGTTTGGAAGAGTGTCAACTTTAGATCCCACATATTTGGAGAATGTTCAATCTTATGAAATTTTTGATAAAAGTGGGTTTGGAGAGGTCATGACTTTAGTTAATGTTAATCCCACTATTTTGGAAGTGTGTCAACTTCCCATGCATGTGGATCATGTTGAGAATATGTTATGTGATAGCTATATTGTTGAATTTGAATATGATCCTACATGTAATTATTATGAGAGAGGAAAATATGGTTGTGGAAATTTCTATGTTAGTAAATTACCTCTCTTCATGTTGAGATTGCTATCGTCTCTTTGTTCTTTGTTGCATATGCTAGTTTTTGCTTACCTTGATAATTTTTTTGCTTATAAAATTCCTATGCATAGGAAGTATGTTAGACTTAGATGTGTTTGTCACGTGTTTTATGATGCTCTCCTTGCGCTTCAATTCTTGTCTTCCATGTGAGCATCATTGAAATCTCAATGCCTAGCTAAAAGGCTTTAAAGAAAGGGGCTTGTTGGGAGACAACCCAATATTTTTCCTTGCTGCTTTGCAATAAATAATTCATCTAGCCTCTGGTTAGATGTGTTTTTGTGTTTAATTAGTGTTTGTGCCAAGTAAGACCTTTGGGATGGCTTACGGTGATAGTTGTTTTGATCGTGCTGAAAAACAGAAACTTTTGCGCCCAGGAAAATAGAAGCGTGCTTTTGATCTGATTCGTTTTGCACAAGATTGGTACACAAATTTCCTAGATTGTCCTAATTTTGCAGAATTTTTGGAGTTACAGAAGTATTCGAGAGTTACAGATTGCTACAAACTATTCTGTTTTTGACAGATTCTGTTTTCTATGTGTTGTTTGCTTATTTTGATGAATCTATGGCTAGTATCGGGGGGTATGAACCATGGAAAAGTTGGAATACAGTAGATATTACACCAATATAAATAAAGAATGAGTTTACAACATTACCAAAAGTGGTGGTTTACTTTCTTATACTAACGGAGCTTATGAGATTTTCTGTTGAGTTTTGTGTTGTGAAGTTTTCATGTTTTGGGTAAGGATTTGATGGATTATGGAATAAGGAGTGGAAAGAGTCTAAGCTTGGGGATGCCCAAGGCACCCCAAGGTAATATTCAAGGACAACCAAGAGCCTAAGCTTGGGGATGCCCCAGAAGGCATCCCCTCTTTCGTCTTCGTCTATCGGTAACTTTACTTGAGGCTATATTTTTATTCACCACATGATATGTGTTTTGCTTGGAGCGTCTTGTATGATTTGAGTTTTTGCTTTTTAGTTTACCACAATCATCCTTGCTGTACACACCTTTTGAGAGGGACACGCATGAATTGTGATTTATTAGAATACTATATGTGCTTCACTTATATCTTTTGAGCTAGGCAATATTGCTCTAGTGCTTCACTTCTATCTTTTTAGAGCACGGCGGTGGTTTTATTTTATACAAATTGTTGAACTCTCACGCTTCAGTTATATTATTTTAAGAGTATTTTTAAACAGCATTGTAATTTGCTTTGGTTATGAATTTAGTCCTCATATGGTAGGCATCCAAGAGGGATATAATAAAAACTTTCATATAAAGTGCGTTGAATACTATGAGAAGATTGATTCCTTATGGTTGTTTTGAGATATAAAGATGGTGATATTAGAGTCGTGCTAGTGAGTAATTATGAATTGGAGAAATACTTGTGTTAAGTTTGTGTTTCCCGTAGCATGCACGTATGGTGAACCGTTATGTAACGAAGTTGGAGCATGAGCTATTTTTGATTGTCTTCCTTATGAGTGGCGGTCGGGGACGAGCGATGGTCTTTTCCTACCAATCTATCCCTTGAGGAGCATGCCCGTATTACTTTGTTTTGATGACTAATAGATTTTTGCAATAAGTATGTGAGTTCTTTATGACTAATGTTGAGTCCATGGATTATACGCACTCTCACCCTTCCACCATTGCTAGCCTCTCTAGTACCACACAACTTTCACTGGTACCATACACCCACCATATACCCTCCTCAAAGCAGCCACCATACCTACCTATTATGGCATTTCCATAGCCATTTCGAGATACATTGTCATGCAACTTTCCACCATTCGGTTTTGTTATGACACGTTTTGTCATTGTCATATTGCTTTGCATGATCATGTAGTTGACATTGTATTTGTGGCTAAGCCACCTTTCATAGTTCTTTCATACATGTCACTCTTGAGTCATTGCACATCCCGATACACCGCTGGAGGCATTCATATAGAGTCATATTTTGTTCTAAGTATCGAGTTGTAATTCTTGAGTTGTAAGTAAATAAAAGTGTGACGATCATCATTACTAGAGCATTATCCCATGTGAGGAAATAAAAAAAAGAGGCCAATGAATCCTAAATAAAAAAAGGTGGCCAAAGAAGCCAAACAGAAAAAAATGAGAGAAAAAGAGAGAAGGGTCAGTGTTACTATCCTTTTTTCCATACTTGTGCTTCAAAGTAGCACCATGATCTTCATGATAGAGAGTCTCCTATGTTGTCACTTTCATATGCTAGTGGGAATTTTTATTATAGAACTTGGCTTGTATATTTCAACGATGGGCTTCCTAAAATTTCCCTAGGTCTTCATGAGCAAGCAAGTTGGATGCACACCCACTTAGTTTTCTTTTTGAGCTTTCATAAACTTATAGCTCTAGTGCACCCGTTGCATGGTGTAAGGGCATATTTATCCCCAAGATGTTTTGGTGATTGATGACAATGCTTGTGCGGACTAATCATGTGCATTAACTTCTTTCAGAGATTCATCCATTGGCACGAGACGATTACCTCCCCTCGGTGTTTTATTCAAGACGGTGTAGCTCCTTCGTTTCGTTGTTGGTGGACTAGTTTCGTAGGAGTCACCGTACTATCAAGAGGGGATCCGTTTTGGTAATGCTAGAGTGGAATCAACACGTACACATCCTTATCACACCCGACGTTTTCCTTCCGCTTCATTGGAGCTGCCTTTTCCCCTGTGTATGCTTTGTCCTGCCCCAGCGGTAGTACCGCCGAAGCACCCCAGTGGTAGTACCGCTCCCAGAGCGGTAGTACCGCTATCCAAGCGATAGTACCGCTTGTGGTCTTCGGCCGTAGTACCGCAGTGGTTCCGGGCTACTGTCGCCTCGATTCGAGACCGATGTTTTTCGTGTCGGGTTTTGCGGTACTAAGTGCGGTAGTAGTGGCGGTAGTACCGCTCCAAGCGGTAGTACCGCGCCTACTCCCACGGTAGTACCACTCTGGAGTCAGGACCCTGACCTTCCCGTCAGCGCGGCAGTACCGCTGGGTAAGAGCGGTAGTACCGCCCTAAGCGGTAGTACCGCCCTGCCCGAGCGGTAGTACCGCTCTGTGCGGGCCTGTTCAGTGGGGTAACGGTTGCATTGGTTCCCCCACTATATAAAGGTGTCTTCTTCCCCAAAGTTGACCCACCTCTTTCCCCCAAAGCTCCATTGTTGCTCCAAGCTCCATTTTCGCCCGATCTCTCTCCCTAGCCAATCAAACTTGTTGATTTGCTCGGGATTGGTTGAGAAGGCCCCGATCTACACTTCCACCAAGAGAAATTGGATTCCCCCCACTTATCCCTAGCGGATCTTGTTACTCTTGGGTGTTGAGCACCCTAGACGGTTGAGGTCACCTCGAAGCCATATTCCATTGTGGTGAAGCTTCGTGGTGTTGTTGGGAGCCTCCAAGTGTTGTGGAGATAGCCCCAATCTTGTTTGTAAAGGTTCGGTCGCCGCCTTCAAGGGCACCAATAGTGGAATCACGGCATCTCACATTGTGTGAGGGCATGAGGAGATTACGGTGGCCCTAGTGGCTTCTTGGGGTGCATTGTGCCTCCACACCGCTCTAACGGAGACGTACTTCCCCTTAAAAGGAAGGAACTTCGGTAACACATCCTCGTCTCCACCGGCTCCACTCTTGGTTATCTTGTGCCTTTACTTTTGCAAGCTTACTTGTATTGTATCTATTGCTTGCTTGTGTGCTAGTTGTCTTTGCATCATATAGGTTATCCACGTAGTTGCACATCTAGACAACCTATTTCATTGCAAGGTTTAAATTGTTAAAGAAAAGTCTAAAAATTGTTAGTTGCCTATTCACCCCCCCCCCCCTCTAGTCAACCATATCGATCCTTTCAATTGGTATCAGAGCCTCGTCTCTTTATTAAGGACTTTGCCGTCCAAAGAGTATGGTTGACACCAACGACGGTGCGGAGGAGCACTCCAGTGTGAATCCCATCCCGTCTTCGGCCGAAGGGGGAACCTTGGTCTCACGTGAGGAATTCAATGTGGCTTTAGACACATTGAAAACCTCCATGACGGCCGAGGTTAAAAGCATGTTTTCTGAGTTCCTAGAAGGACTTAAACTATCTACCTCGCCGATGAAAGTGGGTGATCCCACTAACAAGGTGACGGATGCTACCTCCGACAAGGGGGAAGCTAACAGTGAAAAGAATCCTTCTACTAGTGGTAGAAATGGCACCGGCATCTTTGCCCATGTGGAACCCCCAGTGTATAGAGGACCGATCCCCTCTACTCATTTGAATCATGCCGGTCCTCCTCCTAAATATGAGAAACATGAAGATTTTGATTCTTGGGTTTATCGCTTCAAGCGTCATTTAAAACATGTGAATACTAACCTTTGGAGAATCATTGAAGAAGGTTTCTATCCTCATGACACAAGCAACTTCACCCCTCGAGAAGATGTGGACAATCAATTCAATGAGAGTGCTCTCTTCATCATCCAAGATGCAATCCTTCCCGAAGATCTCCCTCATCTTCAACCTCATGTCATGGCTAAAGAAGCATGTAAATGTGTTGAGTCTCTCTATCGAGGAAGTGCTAGCATTCAACGCTCCAACTATGAAGTGGTGCAAGATGAAGCCGATGAGTTTGCAATGAAAGAAGATGAAGAACCTCGTGAGATCTTTCGAAGAGTGACCAAACTCGCGGTCGCACTTCGAGATCATGGGAGCAAGGACACGGATGACAATTGGATCAAGCGCAAGTTCCTCAAGGCCATGATGCCCTACAACAAGGCCATGTCCTCCGTCATTCGTCAAAGACCGGACTTCCACTCCATGACCTCAGGTGAAGTGTTGGATGAGTTTGTTGCAATGAGCATCTTGGACAAGACCGCCGACAATGCGGTGCTCCGTTCTCAAAGGGCAAAGAAGCCCAATCTTGCCTTGAAGGCCAAGGTTAGTGTGAAAGAAGAAGAAGAAGAGGAAGATGAGGAGAGCAACCCCGAAGACACGAAGTATGATTATCATGAGCACATGGACCCAACTTCAACAAGAACAGCTCAAGTGGCCTCAAGGGCAAGCAACGAGTTAGAACTTGTTTCAACTGTGGCAATGTGAGCCACTTCGTTGCGGATTGTCCTTACGAGAAGCGGGAAGACAATGGTGGCAAGTTCATCCGAAAAGACAAAGCCAAGTCCTTCCCCCAACAAGAACAACTTCACCAAGAAGACTCCTACTCGCGGGTTGGTGGTTCAAGAAGAATACTGTGAGGATGACGATGATGATGAAGATAGTGAAACAATGGCCATGGCATCCATTGCCATTGTCACAACTCCCCGGGTGTCTCTCTTCGATTCACCTAACGAGAACATCACCGCCAAGTGCCTCATGGCTAAGGCCACCAACAAGATAACCCCCAACATCAAAACCACCATTATTCCTAATCCTCCTTCAATGGATGACTTTGATAATGGTAAGGGGTCTAATGAGGAGGTAAATAAATTTGAGTCATTCATGAGTAAGCTCAAGGGCAAATCCAAGAAGCACTTAGTTGCTCTCTTGGAACAACTTGGTGAAGCCAATGACATGATCGAGGCTCACGAAGAAACCATCTCTAAGATGGAAGGTCATAGTCGTGACTATGCCGATGAGATATCGGATCTCTCTAATGCTCTTGAGGAAGAGCGTGGGCATCGTTTGGCTCTTGGGGAGTCACACAATGATGGCCATGCCAAACTAAAGAAAGATCTTGATCATGCTCTTGTTGTGTCTCGTGTTCTAACTTCCGAGAAGGCTAAACTTGGGGTTGATCATGTTAGACTCAAGGAGGAGTTTGATGTACTTGACAAGGCCCATAAGGTCTTGAAAGGTGCTCATGCAAACCTCAAGGAGTCTCATGCTCAACTCCAAGTTAAGCTAACCAAGGAAAAGGCCACATTTCCTCATATGGTCTTGATTGATAATGCAAATGCTACTAACCCATGTTGTGAGCATGTGCATCTCGTGGAGGAGAATGTCAAGTTGAAGGAACAACTCGAGAAAGGTCTTGTGTCATGCATACATGGCGAGAAGAACCTAAATTACCTTTTGAGCAATCAAAAGGAAGTTGTGGGCAAGGAGGGAGTTGGGTTCTCACCCAAGTCCAAGAACAAGAAGAAGAACAAGGAGAAGAATAACAAGACCAATCGACCTCCCCCTCTCAAGCAAACCTTTGTGAAGGAGGGAGAGGGTGCTCCTAAGGAGAAGAATAACAATGCGAAGAGTGGTGATGCCAAAGAGCGCAAAGCCATCTCTCCTAACAAAGCCCTTTAACCCCTCTTATGTGTTGTGCCGTGCTAGTGATGGGCATGTTTATGCTAAATTTGTTGGTTCTTCTTATGAGTACATTGAATGGTCTATTTGGGTTCCTAAGACCCTTGTTACTAACATCAAAGGACCCATTACTCAATGGGTACCTAAAACCAAGCATTGATCTCTTGTAGGTGTTTGCTTCCGGTGGGGGGTCATGGTTGCTCGATAGTGGAGCAACAAATCATATGACCGGGAGCAAGGACTTGGTGGTGGACGTGCACAAGATCCCATCTATGCCCACCAATGTTGAATGGGGTGATGCCTCACATTCTAAGGTATTGGGTCTTGGCAAGGTTGTTATTTCTCATGATCTAACGATCGAGAAAGTCATGCTTGTTGAGTCCCTTGCGTTTAATTTACTTTCCGTTCGTCAACTTGCACTCATGGGTTTTGCCACCTTCTTTGATATTGATACCGTGGCCCTCTTGTGTAGCAAGACTCTTAAAGTAGCCTTTGTTGGGCATGTCGAGAATGATCTCTATGTGATTAACTTTTCGGAGCAACCCACCAAGACCGCGACATGCCTAATGGCTAAAGTTGATGTGGGATGGCTTTGGCATCGCCGTTTAGCCCACGTCAATATGAGATCTTTGCAAAGTCTTCTCAAGGGGGACCATGTTCATGGACTAACGAATGTTAGTTTTGCCAAAGATCGTGTTTGCAGTGCTTGTATCGAAGGAAAGCTTCATGAGACGGCTCACCCTCCCACGACTATCATCTAATCGAAGAGACCCTTGGAGCTCCTGCACATGGATCTCTTTGGGCCTCCATCCTTTGATAGTCTTGGGGGTAGAAAGTATTGCTTGGTGATTGTGGATGATTATTCAAGATACACTTGGGTATACTTCTTCAAGAGGAAGAGTGAGACTCAACAAACCGTCATCGACTTTGCAAATGAAGCTCAACGTCAACATAATGCGAAGATCTTGACAATAAGAAGTGACAACGACACCGAGTTCAAGAACTACACCTTGGATGAGTTTCTTAGTGATGAGGGGATCAAGCACCAATATTCTGCACCATATACCCCTCAACAAAATGGTGTTTCGGAGAGGAAGAACCGGACATTGATGGATGCGGCAAGGACCATGATGGCGGAGTTCAAGTCTCCATACAACTTTTGGGCCGAAGCCATCGACACTGCATGTCATGCATCCAATCGGCTCTATCTCCGCAAAGGCTTGAACAAGACTCCGTATGAGATACTCACCGGGAACAAGCCCAATCTCAAGTACTTGAGGGTGTTCGGGTGTAAGTGTTTCATTCTCAAGAAAGGTGTTCGTTTGTCTAAATTCGAGGCTAGAGCTCATGAGGGCATATTTGTTGGTTATGCTACAAACTCTCATGCTTACCGTGTTCTCAACAAGTCCAACGGACTCATTGAGGAGACGTGTAACGTGGAGTTTGACGAAAATAACGGCTCCCAAATGGAGCAAAGTGGTACTTGTGATGTAGGTGATGAAATTCCTCCCCAAGCCATAAGAAGAATGGGTATTGGTCATATTCTACCCATTGAGGAACCCCTTGTGGCCGAAGGAGAAGGACAATGCTCCACTCCAGTGGAGCCTTCACCTACTCAAGACCCACACGCTTCCGAAGAACAAAGTGTAGGCCCTCAACCTCGGGAACAAGACCAAGGGCAAGATCAATCTCAAGATGGTGGTGAACCTCCACATGATGCCCAAGGTCAAGTTCTCCCCTCCGAGCAAGTTCAAGATCATGAGCAAGCTCAAGATCAAGAACAAGCTCATGACGACGCTCAAGATGATCAAGTGAACCCTCCTCCTTCCACATCCGAGGAGGAATTAGAGCGTCGTGCCGCGAAGATTGCTTCCAAACTCACCACCAAAGGTCATCTCATGGAGAATGTGGTTGGAAGCCTAAGAAAGGGGGTAAGAACTCGTAGACAATTAGCAAACTATTGTGAACATCACGCGTTTGTCTCTTGTGTTGAACCCCATAAGGTCTATGAGGCGCTCGAAGACTCGGATTGGCTCAATGCCATGCATGAAGAACTCAACAACTTCGAGTACAACAAGGTGTGGAGATTGGTGCCAAGGCCTTCGGGGAACCATAACATCATTGGAACCAAGTGGATCTTCAAGAACAAGCAAGATGCTCATGGGAACATCATTCGCAACAAGGCAAGATTGGTAGCACAAGGCTACTCCCAAGTCGAGGGTATCGACTACGGTGAAACCTTTGCTCCTGTTGCTCGCCTTGAATCCATTCGTTTGTTGATTGCTTATGCTTCCCATCACAACTTTAAGTTGCAACAAATGGATGTGAAAAGTGCTTTTCTTAATGGTCCCATTAATGAGTTGGTTTATGTCAAGCAACCCCCAGGGTTCGAGGATCCTTACTTCCTGGATCATGTGTATCAACTCGATAAGGCACTCTATGGCCTTAAACAAGCCCCACGTGCGTGGTATGACCACCTTACCGAGTTGTTACAAGATCATGGATTTGAAGTTGGGCTAATCAATCCTACTCTTTTTACTAAGAAGGTCAAATGGGAGTTGTTTGTGTGCCAACTATATGTTGATGACATTATCTTTGGTTCTCCTAACAAAGCTTTCAATGAAGAATTTGCCGCTCTCATGACCTCTAAGTTCAAGGTGTCTTCGATGGGAGAGTTGAAGTTCTTCCTTGGTTTTGACATCAAACAAAGAAGAGAAGGAACCTTCATCGACCAAGCCAAATACACTCAAGACATGCTAAAAAGGTTCAAGCTAAGTGATGTCAAGCCGGCTTCTACCCCAATGCCCACCAAGTGCCAACTTGACATTGATCCCAATGGTAAAGCGGTGGATCAAAAGGTATATCGCTCCATGATTGGTTCCTTGCTTTACCTTTGTGCATCTAGACCGGATATCATGTTGAGTGTGGGTATGCGTGCACGGTTTCAAGCTGCACCGAAGGAAAGTCACTATGTGGCGGTCAAGCGAATCTTTCGATATTTGGCTCATACCCCAAACTTTGGCTTATGGTACCCAAGAGGGGCAAACTTCAAACTTGAAGGATTTACGGATTCCGATTGGGCGGGAGACAAAGTGGATAGGAAGTCCACTTCCGGAGGGTGCTAGTTTCTTGGGTGCTCTTTTGTGAGTTGGTCTTCCAAAAAGCAAAGTTGTGTATCTCTCTCGTCCAGTGAAGCGGAATATGTGGCGGCCGGTAGTTGTTGTGCACAACTTTTATGGATGAGGCAAACTTTAAAGGAATACGGTGTCATTTGTGACAAAGTGCCTCTTTGGTGTGACAACGAAAGTGCCATCAAGATTTCTCTCAACCCGGTGCAACACTTCAATACGAAGCATATTGAGATTCGGTATCATTTCATCCGGGATCACATTAGGCGAGGGGAGATCGAGCTCAAGTATGTCAACACTCATGATAACCTTGCAGATATTTTCACGAAGCCCTTGGATGAAGCAAGATTTCGCGAGTTAAGGCATGAGCTAAATATCATTGATTCGAGCAATGTGACTTGAACCCTTGCACACCCCACCTCACTCAACTTGGTGTCTAGCTTAGATGTATGCATGGACATAGGGGGAGTGTTGTTCTCTCAATGAACTCTCCCTCCCCCCATTATGCATAAAATGATCAGCTCTTTCACATTAGCCATTTTTATGGTACTTGTGCTTAAAAGACGAGTTTTGGTCATGGGCCCAAGGATAATTCTTCGCGCTGCCATACCAATTGACTCAAACATAGGTGGCTCCGGCCACCGCCCTCTCTTGAGAGAGGCCAGAGCTCGCTCTGTTTCGTGTGGTTGTTTTTGTAAGAGTGGGTTCTGGACCGTTGTTAGTGTGTGTGTTGCCTTGTTGGTCTTGTCTTTCCCTTAGCCTTGCTTTCTCGTCTCTTTGGTGCTTTAGCCGCTTGTCTAGAAGCCGTTTTGTTGCTGAGCGGTACTACCGCTGGTGACGAGCGGTACTACCGCTCCGAGCGGTACTACCGCTCTCCAGCGCGGTACTACTGCTGTGAGGCGCGGGCAGGGGGTTATATCGGGGGCAGGGGGAGTTTCTTCTCCCCCATACCCATTCGCACGCCCCCTTGCTCTGTTCCTCTCTCTTCAGCAACCGGCACCGCGGGAGGGCTCCGGCAGATCTCCCTCTCCGGGGCGTTCATCTCCATTTCCTTCGGTGGAGTCGATCCCCACCTTGTCCTCTTGCCATGGATGCCAGTATTGCCCCCGCTCCCTTTTTCTTCTTGTCTAGACTTCCAATCTAGCATCTTAGGGGCAATAGCAGTTGCATCTCTAGATTTTTGGCCAGATCTAGGCTTGAGTAGGATGGAGAATGCTTCTAGACAGTTTGGATTGGTGTTCGGTTGGCGGATCTAGGTAGTGCCGGATCTGACCACGGCAGTGGGAAACTGTTGTTTCCCCGTCTCGAGCGGTACTACCGCTTGTGGGTCACGGTACTACCGCCCTCTACCAGTTTCCACCATGCTCTTACCTCTCAGTGATCTTTTTGCTCGTGTTTTGTGACTTATGCTCGTTCTTTCTGGTTGTTTGCGTGTTCTTGTGTGTGGTTCTAGGTGATGAGGTTCCTGAGCATCAGGCTCGTCGTGTCAACCCCGGTCGTGCCACGTCCAAGCACTACCGCACCACTGAGTCTGCCAGAGGTTCTTCAAGTGCTCCACCTCCACCTCAACTCCAGAGGAAGCCTGGGGTCAAGCCAAAGCCAGGCAAAACCGTGCCAGAAATGCCCCCAAGGAGTTCTGGGCAAGGCATCACCGCAACCCGTATGAGGCAGACCAAGATCCCACTTTGGTCAACCGTCCGTTCTGGAACAGGTTCCAGTTTGCCATCTTCTTTGATGTTCTCAAAGCCAAGAAGAACCTCTTTGTCAACATGCACTCCATCGACACCGACCATATGGAGAAGGATCCTGAATACTTTGGTGAAGCTCTTCAGATGTGCACTCAACTGAACATTCTTGGGATCATGCAATTCAACAAATATTATGATGCTGGTATTGTGGCCCAATTCTATGCCACGGTTCACCTCAGGACTGATGAGGACAGGACACTGACTTGGATGACCAATGGCAAGTTGCTTTCAGTCAAGTGGAAAGCTTTCATGGAGTTGATTGGGGTGCAAGATCTAGGTCTTGAGTCTCCTGTCGGCTTTCGCCCCCACCGCCGCACCACCGCCACTCACAAGCAAGCTCTATGGCCCTACTGCACTTTGAGGATCAACCCTGAGACGAAGAAGGAAACTTATGAGCTGCCTGCCTATCTGGATATCCTTCACTGTATCTTCAGAGAGACTCTTTTCCCTCGTATCGGGAATCTGGATATGGTTCACTCCTATCTCGTGGACATGCTTCTCTTCTGCCAGCGTGAGAAGGGACAGAACACCGGAGAGTCCCTGGATATCTCTCATGTTATGTGGTCTGAGCTGTTATCTGCTATCTTAGAGCGCAAGTGCCCGACTTATGGTCCGTTCATCATGCTGCTTATTGAGAAGGCCTGGGATCGTGTCTATCCCCAGGTGATTCTGGAGACTGGAGAGTTGGTCTCTCACGACGTCAAGCGTCTGAGGAAGAAGGATAACTGGGGCACTCAGGCCCCTAAGACTGGAGTTCCTTCGTATGCTACTGCCATGGAGACCGAGGAGGAGACTGGGGCTGAGGCTGAGGATGATGATGATGATTACGTGCCTTCTGAGGCAGAGCCCTCTTGGGCAAAGAAGCTCAAGCTCACGATGAAGAAGCTGTTCTGCATGGAGTCTCACGGTCAGTACATGACTCATGTGGCTGAGAAGAAGGCCCGAGGTCGCCACAAGGAGCTCATGCGTCAGTTGGGTGCTACAGTTGTCAGTGGATCTGAGGACCAGCTTACTGAGGAGGAGGAGTGGATTCAGCAGCACTGCCCGTGGACCGATTCTGATGCCGAGCACTTCCCGACTGACGACGGTGGCGCAGATGATCCCGCTGAGCTCTGATGTGTGTGTCCCTCGTTTGCTATCACCTGGAGCCGTAGCAACACTCCCTCTCCTTTTTGGTGTCTCGATGCCAAAGGGGGAGAGAGTTTAGGGATTTGTGCTTTGTGTTTTTCGTCTTTTGTGTTTGTGTTTTCCTTGCAATTTGCTTTATTTGGTTTGCGTCAGTGAGACCTATGTTCCAGTCATATGGTGTGAGACATATGCTATCTTATGCTACCTTATGCTACCTTATCTTTCCAGTATCATTATCTATGTCACTATTCAGCTTATGAGTTGCATGCTTATCCTGTTAAGTTATCTATGCTACTCTCATATACCCTGCTTAGGTGGTTGGTCTCTAAATTGTAGGGGGAGCGTTGATCCTAGTTTGTGTGCCGTGCAGTCCAAAGCACTTATCTAGATAGCACACATCTAGGGGGAGCTCATCTACATTTTAGGACTCTGGGGTTTTTGCGCTTGTCCTATATCTCTCATATTGTGCAAATCCCGTATTGTCATCAATCCACCAAAAAGGGGGAGATTGTAAGGGCATATTTACCCCCAAGATGTTTTGGTGATTGATGACAATGCTTGTGCGGACTAATCGTGTGTGTTAAGTTCTTTCAGAGATTCATCCATTGGCACGGGATGATTACCACCCCTCGGTGTTTTATTCAAGACGGTGTAGCTCCTTCGTTTCGTTGTTGGTGGACAAGTTTCGTAGGAGTCACCGTACTATCAAGAGGGGATCCGTTTTGGTAAGGCTAGGGTGTAATCAACACGTACACATCCTTATGACACCCGACGTTTTCCTTCCGCTTCATTGGAGCTGCCTTTTCCCCTGTGTATGCTTTGTCCTGCCCCAGCGGTAGTACCGCGGTCCACAGCGGTAGTACCGCCGAAGCACCCCAGCGGTAGTACCGCTCCCCAAGCGGTAGTACCGCTTGTGGTCTTCGGCCGTAGTACCGCAGTGGTTTCGGGCTACTGTCGCCTCGATTCGAGACCGGTGTTTTTCGTGTCGGGTTTTGCGGTACTAAGTGCGGTAGTAGTGGCGGTAGTACCGCTCCAAGCTGTAGTACCGCGCCTACTCCCACGGTAGTACCGCTCTCGGGTCAGGACCCTGACCTTCCCATCAGCGCGGCAGTACCGCTGGGTAAGAGCGGTAGTACCGCCCTCAGCGGTAGTACCGCCCTGCCCAAGCGGTAGTACCGCTCTGTGCGGGGTTGTTCAGTGGGGTAACGGTTGGATTGGTTCCCCCACTATATAAAGGTGTCTTCTTCCCCAAAGTTGACCCACCTCTTTCCCCCAAAGCTCCATTGTTGCTCCAAGCTCCATTTTCGCCCGATCTCTCTCCCTAGCCAATCAAACTTGTTGATTTGCTCGGGATTGGTTGAGAAGGCCCCGATCTACACTTCCACCAAGAGAAATTTGATTCCCCCCACTTATCCCTAGCGGATCTTGTTACTCTTGGGTGTTGAACACCCTAGACGGTTGAGGTCACCTCGAAGCCATACTCCATTGTGGTGAAGCTTCATGGTGTTGTTGGGAGCCTCCAAGTGTTGTGGAGATAGCCCCAATCTTGTTTGTAAAGGTTTGGTCGCCGCCTTCAAGGGCACCAATAGTGGAATCATGGCATCTCGCATTGTGTGAGGGCGTGAGGAGATTACGGTGGCCCTAGTGGCTTCTTGGGGAGCATTGTGCCTCCACACCGCTCTAACGGAGACGTACTTCCCCTTAAAAGGAAGGAACTTCGGTAACACATCCTCGTCTCCACCGGCTCCACTCTTGGTTATCTTGTGCCTTTACTTTTGCAAGCTTACTTGTATTGTATCTATTGCTTGCTTGTGTGCTAGTTGTCTTTGCATCATATAGGTTGTCCACGTAGTTGCACATCTAGACAACCTATTTCGTTGCAAGGTTTAAATTGTTAAAGAAAAGTCTAAAAATTGTTAGTTGCCTATTCACCCCCCCCCCCTCTAGTCAACCATATCGATCCTTTCACATGGCAATCCCTACTCACTCACATTGATATCTATTGATGGGCATCTCCATAGGCCGTTGAATACACCTAGTTGATGTGAGACTATCTCCCTCTTTTTGTCTTCTCCACAACCACCATATTCTATTCCACCTATAGTGTTATGTCCATGGCTCACGCTCATGTGTTGCGTGAAAGTTGAAAAGGTTTGAGAACGCCAAAAGTATGAAACAATTGCTTGGCTTGTCATCAGGGTTGTGCATGATTTGAATATTTTGTGTGATGAGATGGAGCATAGCTAGACTATATGATTTTGTAGGGATAAGCTTACTTTGGTCATGTTATTTTGAGAAGACATAATTGCCTTGTTAGTATGCATGAAGTATTATTGTTTTTATGTCAATATTAAACTTTTGTTTTGAATCTTATGGATCTGAACATTAATGCCACAATAAAGAAAAATTACATGTATAAATATGTTAGGTAGCATTCCACATAAATTTTTTTATCATTTACCTACTCAAGGACGAGCAGGAATTAAGCTTGGGGATGCTTGATACATTTCCAACGTATCTATAATTTTTGATTGTTCCATGTTATTATCTGTTTTGGATGTTTTATATGCATTAATATGCTATTTTATATTATTTTTGGGACTAACCTATTAGCCTAGAGCCCAGTGCCAGTTCCAGATTTTTCCTTGTTTTTGAGCTTCGCGGGAAAGGAATACCAAACAGAGTCCAAATGGAATAAAACATTCGCGATGATTTTTCTTGGACCAGAAGACACCTGTTGGAATTGGACTCCAAGTCAGAAGACCTTGGAGTAGACGACAAGCCACAGGGGCGCGCCCAGGGGGTAGGGCGTGCCCCCTGCCTTGTGGCCTACTCCAACACCCCCTGACCTAATTCTTCGTCCTATATATTCACATATATTCCAAAACCACCAGAGGCATCCACGAAAACACTTTTCCACCGCCGCAACCTTCTATTCCCGTGAGATCCCATCTTGGGGCCTTTTCTGGCATCCTGCCGGATGGGGATTCAATCACGGAGGGCTTCTACATCAACTCTATTGCCCTTCCGGTGAAGCATGAGTAGTTTACCACAGACCTATGGGTCCATAGCTAGTAGCTAGATGGCTTCCTCTCTCTCTCTCTCTCTCTTTGATTATCAATTCCATGTTCTCCTCGATGTTCTTGGAGATCTATCCGATGTAATCTTATTTTGCGGTGTGTTTGTCGAGATCTAATGAATTATGGATTTATGATCAACTTGTCTATGAATATTATTTGAATTTTCTCTAAATTCTTATATGCATGATTTGATATCTTTGTAATTCTCGTCGAACTATCGGTTTAGTTTGGCCAACTAGATTGGTTTTTCTTGCAATGGGAGAAGTGCTTAGCTTTGGGTTCAATCTTGCGGTGTCCTTTTCCAGTGATAGTAGGGGCAGCAAGGCATGTATTGTATTGTTGGCATCAAGGATTAAAAAGATGGAGTTTACATCATATTGCTTGAGTTTAATCCTCTACATCATGTCATCTTACTTAATGTGTTACTCTGTTCTTCATGAACTTAATACTCTAGATGCAGGCAGGAGTCGGTCGATGTGTGGAGTAATAGTAGTACATGCAGGCAGGAGTCGGTCTACTTGACACGGACGTGATGCCTATATTTCATAATCATTGCCTTAGATATCGTCATAACTTTGCGCTTTTCTATCAATTGCTCGATAGTAATTTGTTCACCCACCGTATTATTTGCTATCTTGAGAGAAGTCTCTAGTGAAACCTATGGCCCCCGGGTCTATTTTCCATCATATAAGTTTCCGATCTACTATTTTGCAATCTTTTACTTTCAGATCTATAAACGAAAAAACCCAAAATATTTACTTTATCTTTTGTTTAGTTTCATCTATCCCTATCAAATCTCACTTTTGCAAGTAACCGTGAAGGGATTGACAACCCCTTTATCGCGTTGGGTGCAAGTTGTTTGATTGTTTGTGCGGGTATTGGTGATTTGTGCGTTGTCTCCTACTGGATTGATACCTTGGTTCTCTAACTGAGGGAAGTATTTATCTCTACTGTGCTACATCACCCTTTCCTCTTCAAGGGAAAAACCAACGCACGCTCAAAAAGTAGAAGGGGTCCCCTCCCCCTCCTCCAACCTATATATACTAGACGTTTTGGCACTTTTGAATACAAATTTTTTGGAGCCTCCGCTAGTTCTCTAGTTCTAGTTCTATTTGATCCTACTTGATCTAATTAGAACTAGACCTAGATACTCTAATCCTCATAATTAGAAGGATGGTGTGGTTCTAATATCCTCCCTCTAATTCTCGATGATGATTAGCTTTGGACAGCGAAGTGCTGCTAGATTGTGAAGACCGTACGGTTGCAATCTGTAGAGAGGTCGTGCTTTCGGTATTTAGTTCGAGGGATCGTTCATTGAAGGTTCGAGGGACTCCAAGTACGATCTACACCGACTCGTCTTCTTCCGCTACAACTCGGAGTTGGTAACAATCCGATCCAAACTGTTATTGCACCTTTATAGTGTTCCTGGTTGATCTAGGGTGAATTGTTTCTACTACGTTTCCCAACAAGATTATCATAATCCATGGCAATGCCAAACACAGCCTAAGAAACTAAGAAATTTTGGCACACCACAATTGTTTTGCAACAAACACTGGCCACACATTGTGGCCACAAACCAAACATACTATAAGGCTCATGGACACATTGCTTTGGAGACACAATTGATCGCATGGTGACGTAGTGATTTTTCATGTAAATTAAATTGTAGTTTCTATGAATTTTGCGTGTTTCGAGCAAGCCTTAATGTCTATATGTTACTATCTTTACTGATGCTAAGTGCATGTGGTTGGCCCACTGCACAAAAAAAGGCAAGCTATGGCTCAACTATAGCGCTTTAAACGAACTACCACTATGTAGGTACGACTGCTAAAGGGCCGCGAACTCCTGCTAAAGTACATAGCTGTTGGAGGAGTTTAACGCTGCTATTTCAAATTTAGGGCTAGAAAAGAATCATGCGTCATTTCCCACCACACGGAAGACCAAGACACAACCATAAACCCTCAGCAACGGTTTGAAACTCTGCTCGTAGACGCTCCCTCTTGTGTCTTACCCCCCCCCCCCCCCCACACACACACACACACACACGCAAAAGATTTGCAGTGTCTAAGGCGGCAACTTCAACTGAAGGTTCAACCAGCGGCGAGGGCATGAATCAGACACGTAATAAAGATTTATGAGTGTATTAATTTATCTTCCTTTCAATTAACGGATGAAATCCCGTTTTTAGCAGGTCACATATGCCATGTTTTTCTTAAATATTCTACTCCCTTCATCCGAATATAGGGTCTAATGCGTATTTCAAGATTTATCTTGAACATCATTTAAACCAATAATGTATGATATATGTTACAACAAGTAACTGTTGAACTTGGATTTGAAAGGAATTTCTTATGGTACAATTTTTATAGCATGTACCTCATATATCTGGGTAGAGGGAGTAAATGGTTTAGTTGCCTCTACAGCAGTTGTACTTTACGGCGAAAGTAACTGCTAAAGCATTTAGCCCGCTATTGAAAACTTTTGTGCACAGGCTGGTGGCTACCGAGGAGTGTTTGCTAAAACTTCTTAGCACATCGATAAAAATGTAAGTTATTTTAGCTTTATAATTTGATGTAAAATTTACTAGTGGTGTTGCTACATCTAAGATCTTGTAATGTCAGTTCATTTCATTCAACTTTGTGTATTTGTATATAAATACAATTATCTCTAAGCTTTAAAAAAGGTGAAATAAATTTTATGTCCTATACGTTTGTGCTAAAGTTTATGCACGGCGACCCATTCACTCTTTATGCTCTATGGCAGTCCCTCAAAATGTAAAACGCTTTTTGACACTACAACATCAACATGTAGTACTACGCTATTTTAATCAGAATTTGTTTGGTTTGCAGTGTAAGAGCATCTACACCCGCGGACAGCAAATCGGACCAGTCAGCGCGGAAGCGCCCGGCGCATCTGCGGACAGTGACCGGTCACTCCTCAAATTTACTCCTCTGGATCCGGATACATGATACTACAAACCTTAGAGCATCTCCAGCCGTTCAGCCCCCAGGACGCCAAAAAAGCGCCGCCTGGGGCCGAACCGGCGTTAATTTCAGTGTGAGGGCAAACGTGTTTCCAGCCGCCGCCCCCAGGTCGCCCCCAAATCGGCCAAACACAACACAAAATTCATCCAAACTCGGTGATTTCATTCAAATTTGTACAAAAAACAAAAAACATGATCTAAAACTACATAAAAACGACAACTACGCCTAGCACTACTACGGTGCTGCCGCCGCCCGCCTTCTACATGCCGAGGAGCCTGTAGAACCGGATGTAGTCGCCGCCGCCGCCGCCGCCGTCATCATCGTCGCCGCCGCCCTACATCCCACTGGCGTCGCCGCCGTCCCTGCTGCACCCCTGACCAGGGTCGCCGTTGCGCGGGGGGTTGGATGGCCCGGGTGTGTCCTTGTCATCGCTGTTGAGGACGACGACACTTCCCTCCTCGCGTCCGCAGCGCCGAGCTTTGATCTCCTTGTAGGCCCGGTGCCGGCGCTCCACCTGCTCGCGGATGTGGGCGGTCTCGTCGTGGGCGGCCATGTCCTCATGCACCTTCTTCACGGGGAGCAACCCCGGCTCGGTCTTCGGCCAAACGAGGCGGTAGGAACGAGGGGAGGGGCGGCCTCCCTCGTTGATGACGAGGGCGCCGCTGCGGGTGCCGCGCCCAAGCGGCGTCTCCTACGGGCTCCAGCTTGACAGGGTGGAGCGCCGACGAACCGGAGGAAAGAGAGCCAGAGCCCGATGACGAGGAGGTCGTCGTCTCCATTCGCCGCGGCGTCCAGGAACTACTGCGATAGCGAGGGAAGGAGGGGGGTGCCGGGTACTCCAGGTGTGATGTGTTGCCGGCCTCGATGTGGTCGAGGATGGCTTCAAGGGTGCGGCCGGGCACGTCCCACCATTCGCGCCGCCCGTCGGAGTTGAGGCGGCCGCGGGGCAGGACGCCGTTTGTGAAGGTGACCTGGTTGCAGTGGCGGCGGTCGAAGTACATCGTCCACATCATGTGGCTAGCGTCAGCGTACCTCGGCTCATTCCGCTTCTCCTCTGAAAGCGACGAGCGGATGCGCGCTATCTCGGCGCATGTTTTGCACCGGTTGGCACCGGGGGCACCGGGACGCCACCGACGCTCAGCCTCCACGAGTCCGGCACCCGCATGTCTGGGGGCGCCGGGTAGTTGGCCTCGTAGAGGAGGTGTGCCTCGTCCTCGCGCAGATGGTGTCGGCCGAAGCCGTTCGCCGCCGCGGCGTCGCCTGGGTAACGCTCGACCATTGCTCGTCGGTGGGGGAAGAGTTGGGGCGAGGGGCTTCGGTAGCGAGAGGGGGCGAGAGGGGCGTCGGTGGCGAGTTGTGGCGAGAGGGGCATCGGTGGCGATTGTGGCGTTCAAAGGCGGGGAGGTCGGCTTTTATAGCCGAAGATGGGCGGTGAGAGGCTGCCCGCCGGGTGCCGCGTGGCGAGAGCGAGCGAGATGCGCGTCGTGGCGCCTTCACTGCGCCGCCCGTGAGGCATCAATGGAAGGCTGATCGGCGCGGCAGCGTGGCAACCTTGGCATTGATTCCCGCGGGAACCGATGTGATGAGGACGCCGAAGGCGGTGAGTCGCTGAATCGGTGAGCCCATTCCCGTTCGCGCCAAAATCTGTTTCCCTGGCGCCCCCAGCGCGCCGGGTTCGGCCTGGGTCCGCCGGCGTCAAAATCGGCTCGAGCCGGCGAAAAATGGGCTTCTGGGGGCGCGGATGGGCCGAATTTTCGGCGCCGATGACAAAAGGGGGCCTGGGGGCCTGTTGGGGGCACGGCTGGAGATGCTCTTAGATCCATACAAAAGCATGCAAATGATGAAATCCATGTACTACATACATCAAGTAACCTATACTACCCTAATTCTCGTCGGATATGTCCACTATCTCTATGCCTGGTTCTGGGTACATGGCCGACAGCTGCAGCTCCGTCTCCTGCAGCTCCTTCGGCTGCTCCGCATCAGCCTCCGTCTTCATCTCCGCTTCGACCTCGTCGAAGAGCGCATCGGATGTTGTCCATTCCTGTCGGATGAACTGTCGGTTGGCATCCACATAGGCCTCATCCTGGATGGAGGATGACCTGTTGCTCCGCCATCTCGGCCGCTTGGAAGACCGCGAACTCCGCCTCCGCGTCCTCTATATTGAAGCCTGTAGCCGGCGCCAGCTCCTCCTCCGGATCCGCCACCTCCATCGGAGCCGGCTGCTGCTTCTCTTTCCTCCTTCGGTTTTGGCGAGTACGGAGGCAAGCCGACAGCGATGCGGGCGGCACGCCTCGCTCGGATCTCCTACTCAATCTGGTATCGGCGCTCCGGCGTGAGCATGGCATAGGTGATCTTCTTTTGCTGAACCATGGCGAAGCCGGAGGGCGTGGGAAGAGCGGCAGAGCAGGAGAGAGGTGGCGGATGGGCTCGGGCTTGCGGCACGGAAAGGAAGAAGGTGGATCTGGCTAGGGTTGGGGGACGCTGACCAGCTTAAATAGCCGGATTTGGCCTCAGACAGCGAGCCGGAGCGGCGCCACACGGCCTTCAAACACCCCACCGGAGGAGACGTTCGTTGCGCCGGGTTCCTGGGCGATTTCGTGTGAGACCTCATCATCAGTCTGACATGTCGCATGTGCCTAGACGCTCTATATCCGCCCTAGATTTGGGCTGGATATAAGGGGTACCGTTCAGTCTGGACGTTTGAGGCCCATTTGAGAAGCATGTCTGGGTTGATTTTTTATGACCGGTCAGTGACTGGGCAGTTTGTCCGGTCATTTGAGGCGGGTTTGGAGGGATCCAGCTTGCCTGCTCCCTTCCCATGCTCCCATCCGTGCTCCCACTTCATCATACGGTTGTCCTTCTCTCTTTTTCTTTTCTAATCTAATCATCTCCCCCCCCCCCCCATGATTTTCAGGGGATGGGATCGGACCTTATTTTTTTCCAATCAAATCAAGTCACGTACGCGGGAGCACGGATGGGAGCATGGGAAAAGAGCAGGCAAGTCTCTTGATGCTTCGGAAAATAAAAGGGACTCCAAGCAAATGATCCTTTTCTGTGATCGTCATGAGATCCATGAGCTCGAGCCGGCCAGTAGATTTTAACCGGTAGACCAACAACATCGTGCTAACGCTTGGGCCAGACGGCACGATGCTCGACAGTCACGTGCAACCCGGACTTGAAATTCACACAATCAATAGTCTATCACATGGATCATTGCTGGATTGGACCGCTTGAATTTGATTGGTATCTGAAAACCCATTACCATCGGCAGGGCCGCTATGAAGCGAATCAGACACAAGTACAGAGTGTTCCCGCAGCAAAAAAAAGAAGAAGAAAAAAGAGACACAACTACAGAGTGGCGATGTTGATTAGCAATTGTGGAATGTGGATAGAGTCAGATGAGCTGCTCTTGCCTACTCAAAACAACCGGAGAAATGTCAGCGCTCACTTTCGCGTGCAATATGGCCTTGTTGATTAGCATCAATAATCCAATGACCGGTTGTCTCTTTCTTGAATCTGCAATTATATTGGGAATAAAAGAGATTGACTGAACAGGAGGGTGGTCGTCGTTGTTTCGCCGGGCCGGCGTACGAACCGGCAAATGACACCCTGCCGGCAACCAAGGCCCTAGGCTCGGCCCTCCACTGAGAGGCGACGCCATCCAGCACGGCCGACGCGCGAGGACACGGCACCATCTTCGACAAGGACAGAGGCAGCATCTCCAGTGACCTTCAACTCTGCCTCGACGAACATCATTGTCTGGAAGCGATTGGCCTCCAGATAGAGAAAAGTCGGAGTAAAAAATCAGCAAGGAAACAAGGTATAACCTTTTTCCCATTTTGTTCTTGCAAGCACATCACCTGCTTTACCGGGAACAAATCCACGGAAAGAGAGAAATATGGACCCGCATGGCCAACAAAACGTTCCTTGGCGAACCAATCGTTCCATTGCCCCAGTTTTTTTCTCTTTTAGATTTCGAATAAAAATTCTGACTTTCAAAAAACATTCACGGATTCAGAAAAGGTTCTTGAATTCAAAAACTATTCGCAATTTAAAAAGAATGAACATTTTTGGAATTTTAGTGACATGTTTTATTTGACGAATAACATTTTATAAGCATTTTTCAATAATGATGAACATTTTTTTATATTTAATGAACAAATTTTGAATTCGATGAATTCTTTTTGAAAAATTGTATTCTAGATCATTTAAAAAAATGGACGAAGAAATTTTGAATATGATGATAAATTTTGAACTTTGATGATTATTTTATGAAATTGATGCAAAAAATAATTTAATGGACATTTTCTGAATTCGATGAACAAATAATGCTCGTAATTTGAAAAGAAAATTCGCAAAAAAAGTGAAAAGGTAAAAAAAAGGAAACAGAAAAGAACAAAAAAGGAAAAGGAAAATGGACCGGCCCATACAAACGCCTATGCACTCACTCTGCAGCGTCTCGTGGGCTGGCCCGTGAACACGAGCTGCTGGCTCGCTCGGATCTCCCAGCCATGGTTTTGATCTTCTTTTTTTATTTTCAGGGACTTGGTTTGATCCGTTGACTTGACCCTGTTGACCACTGACTGACCCTTTGACCATTGACTCAACTGTTGACCATTTCAAAAAAGTTCACGAAATTGAAAAGTCCAGATTTACAAAAATCATGAACATGCAAAAAGTTAACAAATTCAAAAAAAGTTTATGTATTAAAAAATCATGAATTAAAAATCATGGATTAATTTATTTATTTTAAAATAATTTCGTAAATTCAAAGAAGGTCACGAATTTTTATAAAGTTCACAACTTGCAAAAGGTTTTTTTAGAAAAAAATATAAAGTTTACAAATTTGAAAAGAAATTTTGTAAACTTGAAAAAGAAATCACGAATTTGAGGAAAGTTATCAAATTTGCAAAAAAAAATGGATTTGATTTTTTTTCCCACATTTCAAAAATTGGAAAGAAAAAAAAAGAAAACCTAGTAAAACCCATGCCAAGAAAAACCGCCCAGAAAGTCGACAGAAACTTGTGGAAAAAAAACACTGCATGGGCCACCCATTTTCCACGTAGCGATGGGAGGGATGATGTGTGGCATGTAGCAAAATTGTTTATAAGTGGCGCTCAAAGGCACCAAATAGGATATGGGTGGGAAACCAGCCCTATGTTGAAAATATGCCCTTGGGGCAATAATAAATTGGTTATTATCATATTTGTCATTCGTGATAAATGTTTATTATTCATGCTAGAATTGTATTAACCGAAAACTTAAATACATTTGTGAATATATAAACTACACTGTGTCCCTAGTAAGACTCTACTATACTAGCTCATTGATCAAAGATGGTTATGGTTTTCTGAGCATAGACATGAGTTGTCATTTGATAACGGGATCACATCATTAGGAGAATAATGTGTTTGACAAGACCCAACCATAAGCTTAGCATAACAATTTAGTTTTGCTATGGCTTTCTTCATGTCAAGTATACTTCCTTCGACCATGAGATCATGCTACTCCCGGATACTGGAGGAATGCCTTGTGTGTTATAAAACGTTACTTCGTAACTAGGTGATCATAAAGGTGCTCTACAGGTATCTCCGATGGTCTTTGGTGGGTTGCATGGATCGAGACTGAGACTTGTCACTCCGTATGACGGAGAGATGTCTCTGGACCCACTCGATAATACAACATCACAAGAAGCTTCATGTGACTAATGAGTTTAGCCACGGGATCTTGCATTACAGAACGAGTAAAGAGACTTGTTGGTAACGAGATTGAACTAGGTATGGAGATACCGACGATCGAATCTCGAGCAAATAACATATCGCCGGACAAAGGGAATTGCATACGGGATTACCCGAATCCTCGACATCGTGGTTCAATCGATAAAGATATTCGTTGAATATGTGGGAACCAATATGGGCATCCAGGTCCCCCTATTGGTTATTGACCAGAGAGGAGTCTCAGTCATGTATGCATGATTCTCGAACATGTAGGGTCGTACGCTTAACATTTGTTGACGCTAGAGTAGTATTGAGATATGTATAATTGTGATCGAAGGTTGTTCGGAGTCCCATATGAGATCTCGGACATCACAACGAGTTCCGGAATGGTCTAGAGGTGAAGATTGATATATGGGAAGTCATATTCAGAGTACCAAAAAGTTCAGGTGTATACCGACATCGTACAGGGGGGCACCGAAGGGTTCCGGGGGACCACCAGTGGGCCACCACCCCCAGGGCCACCATGGGCTGAAGGGGGGGCACCCTGGCCTAGATGGGCTAGGCGCACCAGCCCCCGTAGTCCATGTAGCTTGGCGGGAAGAGTCCCTGAAGGGGAAGGGAGGAGTCCCCCATCTATCGTACTGGAGAGGGACTCCTCCCCCCTTGGCCGCAACCCTACTTGGAGGAGGGGCTAAGGGCTGCGCCCGCCTTCCCTTGCCCCTATATATAGTGGAGGGAGATGAAGGGAACGGCACCCTAAACCCTGACGCAACACCTCTCCCTTCTACCACCATATTCTCTTGGTACGGCTTGGCGAAGCCCTGCCGGAGTAACTCCACCACCATCTCCACCACACCGTCGTGTTGGTTGAGATCCCATCTACTTCTCCACCTTCTCTTGCTAGATGGATCAAGGAGGAGGGGACGTCACCGAGCCGCACGTGTGCTTAACTCGGAGATGTCGTCCGTTCAGCGCTAGATCAGTTTGGATCGTGATTGGATAGCGAAGAGTACGACTACATTAACCGCGTTATATTTGCTTCCGCTTTCGGTCTATAAGGGTATATAGACACACTCCCCTCTCCTTGCTATGCATCTCCTAGATTGGATATTGCTTCCGCTTTCGGTCTACAATGGTATGTAGACACACTTCCCTCTCATTGCTATGCATTTCCTCGATTGGATATTGGGTGTTTCGTAGAATTTTTTTTTATTTTCATGTTTCTCTCCCCCGTCACCCTAGAACAAACCCTAGCACGCAGCAGAAAAATTAGGCCAAAAAGCTTAGTGTAGCAAAAAAAACTTAAATGCCAAAAACGCCTCTCCTTTGCAGATTTTGTTGTTGTACGTTTCGTACGAGGTCTACGCTACATCGAACGAAGTATCAAAATCTGCTTAGGATGGCGAGTATGCGGGTGGAGCGGGTGTGGAGAGAGATATTTACCTAACATGGTCGCAACATAATCTCCGTATCGATCCACTATCTCCTTCGCTAGGCACAATGTCTGTCCTATATGACTTTACTATTGCCGATATGTTAGTTTTTATTTTTTATTTTTTTAAACTGTTGATGTTTGGTTGTGTGCATCTTAGCTATTCAAAGATCTGGTGTTGCTCATTATGATTTTGTATCCGCTTAATGATATATTGTGAGATAAGAAAAACGTCATTTATTAAAAAATGTAGGAGCTTGCTCATTTGTAATTTTGTGTACCAAGACTGTCAGGCCGACAGGCCTCGACAGCTTGCAAATCTACGTACTTGCAGCTCCATTTGCAACGAGTTGTAGTATTCTACGTCCAGCGTTCAATCTGTTGTTTTACTAGCAAGTTGTAAGGTGTATTTATCTAAATGTCTGTATTAGTATGTCCTTTTTTCGCGAAAAAACTTTCAATCTATTCATCTTCAATCATGGCAGTACAACGAATACCAGAAATAAAAATTACATCCAGAATCGTAGACCACCTAGCAACGACTACAAGCACCGAAGTGAACCGAAGGCGCGCCGCTGTCATCACCCCTCCATCGCCGGAGCCGGACACAACTTGTTGTAGTAGACAGTCGGGAAGTCGTCGTGCTAAGGCCTCATAGGACCAGCACCCCAGAACAGCAACCGTCGCCGATGAAAAATAATGTAGATCGGAAGGATCCAAACCGAAGACACACGAACGTAGACGAACAACGACGAGATCCGAGCAAATCCACCAAAGATAGATCTGCCGGAGACACACCTCCACACGCCCACCAACGATGCTAGACGCACCGCTGGAACGGGGGCTAGGCGGGGAGACCTTTATTCCATCTTCAGGGAGCCGCCGCCGTCTCGCCTTCCTGAGTAGGACACAAACCCTAACAAGATTAAAAAAAACGACTAAAAACGGAGCCCTCCCGCCGGCCCTTGCCAGGATCCACCGCGCCTCCATGGCCCTAGGGCCACCGGAGACGAGGCGGACCTGCGCCGGCGCCAGCGAGAGGCACAAACCCTAACTTTTTTTCTTGGAAGAGGAGGAGGAGGTGGAGGAGGAGCCCTGAGTATGTCGTTGCCTTGAGAATTAACCAGTGGACGTCAGACCCCGTGCCTGCCAGTAGTATTTGTCTTTCACCGAGCAGTTGCTGCTAAATGCCGATTTATCGTCAAACCAGCAGGTTGCCGCTAGCGATAAAAGTGCGTCCTGTGAGGCTTAGCCTGATGAGTGACCAGTCGAGTGTTTGTTACTGCATACTATAGTAACCACGTGTACTTGTCTCAAAAAAAAAATTAGTAACCACGTGTGCAGAGAGCAGTTGTGCCTTCCCATTGTCTGTCTGTATACGCTATATTAGATGAACCACAACGAAGTAATAATACTGATGTACAGCAGTGCTGTATCAATCAGATTATCAATGCTGCTGTTGTGACCAGGATACACTTGCGTGCGTATAAATCAAACACCTGCCGTATGCGGATGTATAAAGAAGAGAAGGTGGACAGGTGCCAGGACAATCTGAGCGTAGATTAGATTCTTGCAAATGGATTCTGCAGCGGTGCAATAAAAGAATAGGACGAGTGCAGAAATCAGTGAAGATTAGGCGCGAACGCGACAGTAAGGGAAACCAGACGTGTAGCCACATACTCCTCCTACGTGTTACGTGTTGGCGAACCTCCGGGACAGCACAGAACGCCTGGCGGCGGGTGCAGTGCAGTGCAGGGGGCGGTGATTGTTTCTGAGCAAGGGCATGTGGATTCAGGGCCTTTTTTATGGCCTCTGTCTGCCTTCACAAAATGTACCAGTTCACATCACGTACAAGTTAAGAGACGTGTAGGCTGTGGAGATTGATCGTCTCGGAGACGGAGATAGCGCTGAAAATGTGGGCATCGACCACCCATTGTCCTAGGGGAGAGGTCACGGCTGATCAAGTCACCGACCGAGCGGGGCAACCTATTTTGGAAGCCAACTAATAAGCAAGGATGCACGGCCATGAGCGGCAGGGCGGAGATGGATGGGTGGATGGATGAATGATTGGACAACGAAGGAGCACGGGAGAAGAGAATCGGTTGCGGCCCGGCCGATGCGCGGACAAACGCGCGGCCCTTCCGTTCCGCCCGTGACCGTTGCCCCCATGTGACCCGGGCATGTGCGCGCTCGTCTTCTACCGCGCCCTCTTGCCCTGTGTCGCGCGGCTGTTCATGGCCACACGTTGATTCGATGGGCTTCGTTCCCACAGCTTAACCTTCACGTACACAGCTCAAAACCGTTGCCACGATCCCACGACCACGAGCACGGTGTACGTATGCTTCAGGAACGGACTAGCCTCCGCCTCGGCTAGATGCTAGCTCGTCCCGTCAATGATCGATCACATGTCTGCCTTTGGTTTTGGCAACCGATCGAAAAGTGGGCACATACGCATAACTGCACTGCGTGCACAGCAATGGCATGGCAGAGACGCATCAATCTTCCAGAGGTTAAAAACAAAAGAGCAGGGATCTGGCATGGCACCTCTATAGATTAAACGTAGGGACAACTATGTCTATCATTCAACACGGGGGCAAACCCGCCGAGGATGCCGGGTAAAGCACATTCATAGCCATCTGGCTAAACTGACTAAATTCTGCAAAGCAAGTGAGCTGTTAGGTTTGCCTGAGATGACTATTTTTTACTTGTTTCCCTCGTTGTTTCTTAGAGCTGTAAACAGAGCAAAAAATATTTTGCTTCAGCGAGATGCCTGTGAGCGTTAGTAATTCCGTACTTTAGTAAGAGCAACTCTAGCCGAGTCCTCATATTGGGCCGATCTGCATAATAACCTTCGATATGACGATTTTGTCTGAAAAAATCACTTTAGCAGTCAATTGAGAGCTTGGGGGAAAAAGATGCCCTATTGACGAGTAGGTCCCACGATGTGAAAACAACCAATATGAAAACTATGAGTTTGCACATCACCTTGGTATCTCCATAATGCATATGGATTTTTGGATTAGCTGCCAAACTGGACATACTCGCGCTCTAATTGCACGTGATCTCTTGGACCACAGGGAAGCATATATATAAAGGACAACGTCCGTTTTGTTTCCCCACAAAATCTGGTGCCGAAATTACTCCTCCCCGCTCGTGAATAAATTTTATGCTTCATTCCTGTTTCAGTAAATCGGTGTCAAAGAAGATGCGGAGCAAACGGTATAGATGAGATTATAGCAGAGAGAGATTACTGAAATGTCATAATAGATGCGGTTCACCACCGACAAGTCCTCACTGAATAACCGCCGTAAACAAATCGCCAAGCATACATGATCATGGCGAGGAGCATAAGCAACAAGAAGACATCACTTACCCATTCCCTGTGCAGCTACAAGACCCTTGCATGCACGTGAGTTGTGGCCCCATTTCCCGCATTCATTTTCATCTAATCTTTTGAGAGGGAGGCGCAAACATGGCCGCCCTGAACCTGAAGCTTTTTATTTAAAGAGAAGCCTCTGTCTTTCCCTCCTCACAAGCAATCCACACCTCTTGTGTATGCTGTCTATTTATCTACTCCCCAAGCACGTACAAACACTCTCCACACAGCTAGCCAACAGGTACAGACACAAGGATGAAGCTCAGAGTAAAAGGCTTCGGCCTCCTGCTTCTCCTTGTCTTGCTTGCTCTGTGCTCCACCATTGATGTCTGCGACGCGAGGAGAGGCAAGCATTGGAGGCCAAGGAGCTCACCGAGCTCCTCTCTGCTCAAGAAGAAAGGGAAGGCAAAGAAGGGGAGCTCCCACCGGCAGCACGGGGGCAACCGGCGAAGCCCGCCACCAGGCCCCCCTGGTGTTGGCAAAGGACACCAGACGCCATACCAACCAAGCCCCAATGTACCTGTAAGTCCGAGCCCGAGCCCGAAGCCGAGCCCTGACAAAGGCAATGGACATTCAAGTCCACAGCTTCCATCTCCAAGCTGTGGAAAGGGCAGACAGCCGCCGCCGCAGCGACCACCTGCGGCCTCGGCCTCACCGGGTGCGGTGTTTAACGTGGTTGATTTCGGAGCCAAGGGTGATGGAGTTTCAGACGATACAAAGGTCGGTCAATATCACTGCACCTCAAATTGCTGTTCGCTAACTTGTGTAGCATCATGCATTCCCGGACACAGAAATTCTCACTGCCAATTCCATTTTGCATTGCACATTTCCTTTTGTAATCCATATCAGGCATGTCATGCATGACCGCTCCGTGTTGATCAGTCCAGGAAAACAGGTACCACTAGGCATGGGCTTTCTAAGATTAGAATTTCAGTATTTGTATATTTGGAGTGGCACTTCAGGTAGTGTGAAGATTTGGATTTTTGCCGGACATATGATCCGATGTACATTTCATTGAGTCCTGTGATCCATCATCATCGACTACCCTCGCATGATTTCCAGTGCAAAGCCGCAGGAAATTGTCACTAGTGACAGACCTTTCTGTAGTCAGTATTTGCATGATTGCCTGTGCTTACTGGAAATTTTATTGGTTTATTTTTGGATTGTTCTGTTCTTCACATGTACACACTTCAAGCTGGTACGGCTTTTCTTTTATTTTTCCCTTTTTGAGGAATCCACTCAGGTACTGTTCTTTTATTTCTCTTGGTGAACAAAGTGGGGCATCCACTCAGGGTTCACAAGAAAATATCGATATTTTTTTTCAAATTATTTTTGCACGCAAGAAACATATCGATGGCAAAAATTGGATGAACCAACAGTACCTTTTTTAGTGTTAGTTCTCAAAAACCAGTTCTTTAAATTTTATTTTAAAAATTAAAAAGGTGGAAATGTTTTATGTAGAGGCATACTTGAAATCCAAAAATGCATACCAGAAAAAAGATTCAATGGTAGTTAAACTCATGGAAATTGGGAGATGAATTGCAAGTTTCCAAAAAATAAGCTTCCACCAACATTGAACAGTGTATTTGGGCTTCTTTTCAGCCAAAAGAAATCCTCATTTTTTGGGTACGGTTTTGGATAGTTTTCATTTCGACAAAACCATAGGGGCACAGTGGAACTATATACTATGATTAGCTTAAGGATCTGAGCTCTACAAGTGTGTTTTGTCGCTGGGTTCATTTTATGGAACAAGAGTCTAGTCTTTTGAGAACAAATCTCTAATAAATTAGTGTGCATGCAGGCTTTTCAAGCCGCGTGGGCTGCTGTGTGCAAGCTGGGAGCATCTACAGTTCTTGTACCATCAGAACTAGAGTTCCTTGTTGGGCCAATCTCGTTTTCTGGGCCTAACTGCAAACCAAACATTCTTTTCCAGGTAATTCTGCACCCCCCCCCCCCCCACCCCCACCCCAAAAAAGAAAGGTAATTCTGCACCTAATGCCAAATATATACCTGAAAAAGCTTTCCCCATTACCTGCATTGAACAGCACGACTCCTTATTCTAGAGAAGCACTAGATTTTTACAACACCTGCAAGCCCACCTTATTCTAGAGATAAAAGTTTGTATGTTAGTATAGATACGCCATCCTATGTAGTATGTACTCTTATATATGCAGGGGAAATGATTTCTTGATGTTATGAGCATGTAAAAGATTCCAATGCTATATTTGATATGTCAAAATAATTCAAATGAAACGACAATTTCATGTGTACAAAGAGAAACAAACTCCAATCTGGCAAAGGTGAAACACAAAAACATAACGGGGTTAAATGATGTGCTAATTTTGTAGTTGGAAGGAACGATCTTAGCCCCAACAAATGCTAAAGCATGGGGTTCTGGCTTGCTTCAATGGCTTGAATTCACCAAACTAAGTGGATTATCAATTCAAGGCAGTGGCACCATAAATGGTAGGGGGCAACAGTGGTGGACCTACTCAGACCCAAATGACGATGAGGATGACGACAAGGTAAGACCCGACCATTTAGTACTAAATCACTCAATTCAAAAGTTGGTTTATTAATCACTAACCTTGGATACAATCCAGCAGTACAATGAGGAGCTTGAGAGGATGCCACGGGTTAAACCTACGGTAAGATCACTATCTTAGTGCACATTCAGTACTGTATACCAAAACAAACATCTGGCAGTTTTGATTCCATACTCTGATGCAGGCATTGAGGCTCTATGGTTCTTCAAATGTCGTAGTGGCTGGCATCACAATTGTCAACAGCTCACAGTGCCATCTCAAGTTTGACAACTGTCAAGGGGTGCTGGTCCACGACCTGACAATATCCTCCCCTGAGAACAGTCTCAACACCGACGGAATACACCTGCAGAACTCCAAAGATGTCAGCATTCATCATACCAACTTGGCTTGCGGTAATTCCTCTTTATGACTAACTTCAAGAAGAATTTTATTTTACCAATCTAGCATGCATTCATATTATGTTCAGCAATTTTGTTTTGCCAACACGTGTCCACGTGAAACATATCTTCAACCAGAATTTGAGAACACAAGACAATTTATATATTCCAACAAACTACTCCCTCCGTCCACAATGTAAGACGTTTTTGCAAGCTATATTAGCTTGAAAAAACGTCTTACATTATGGGACGGAGGGAGTATAATATAAGGCATATGATCAACTGAAAGCATGTCCCTCTGTTCTGCAAGCTCTGCAGTGCAACGGGCAGTTCCAGACTACACTGGAAAAGGGCGACGAATCGTATCGAAGCATCTTTTGCAGTTACACAAAAGTAGTAAAATGAGTATATAGCACAGATCACATGGCATCTTTTGTCTTGTTCCATGCAGGTGACGATTGCATCTCCATCCAGACAGGATGTAGCAACATATACATACACAATGTGAATTGTGGACCAGGCCATGGAATCAGCATTGGTGGACTAGGCCGGGACAACACAAAAGCATGCGTCTCTAATGTAACAGTAAGAGATGTCAACATGTTCAGAACAATGACTGGTGTCAGAATCAAGACCTGGCAGGTAAGATCAATAATTCAAGAAAGAGCATGCAGAATAAACTCATAATACCTACTGAGCTAAACCAATTGAATTCTCCTTGCAGGGCGGTATAGGACTGGTTCAAGACATAAGGTTCTCAAACATACAAGTCTCCGAAGTTCAAACACCTATTATGATAGACCAGTTCTATTGCGACAAAAGAACCTGCACAAATCAAACAACAGCAGTGGCGGTATCAGGCGTTCAGTATGAGAACATCAGAGGGACATTTACAATCAAGCCTCTCCATTTTGCATGCAGTGACAGCTCACCTTGTTCAGGGATCACACTTACAGGAGTACAACTTAAACCTGTGCAAATAGCCCACTACCACCTAAACAATCCATTCTGTTGGCAAGCTTTTGGGGAACTCTTCACTCCAACCATCCCTCCCATAGCTTGTCTGCAGATTGGAAAACCTGCTGGGAACAACTTGCAGTCATACCATGACATATGCTGAAACACAGATAGTATCCTCATCCATTAGTTGGTGCTTATCCATGAGTGGTCGTTGTGATGCTTCCGACCCTTTGCACCATTGCCTCGTCATGTGCATATATACACAGTTAATTACTTAATTTATGTTTTGTTATCATGGCAAGTGTGTCATGTTTGTGGGAAAGCAAACATAGATGTTTTCATATAAAATGGGCAGGCAGACAGATTATATGTGTGAGCTGAAAAAATATAGAGCATGTTATTTCTATGCTAATACAAAGTATAAGTGTTAAAAAATAATATTACAGCACTTCTGCACAACTTTTGCACATTGCTACACCTTACTATTAATAAAAACAGTGCCAACATGGGTAAAGGTGAAGCAAATGTTAACGACCCAAGAATCCCAATGACAATGTTGAATGTACAATATAGAATAACTCGGTTAAGATTCAGAAACAGATTGATACAATATAATAAATGTTTAGATGACAAGTATACTGATTGGTTAATCAAAGGAAAATTTTGTTTTGGCACTTGGGCAGAAGGAACGGAAAAATGATATTGAAGTGAACTGTAAGAAAAATGAACAAGTACACTACATCCAGCTTCTAAGCAACAAATGCTAAAATCATTTGCAACATACACATTCTGTATTCAAGACTAGCAGTGCAGCGCGGAAAGGAAATGTGCTTTTTTTAGGTTTAGTAGCTAGAAAGATTTTGACAGACGGATAGAAAAAAAATGTTCAAACAGATCAACTTAATTAGATAATAATGGTGTAAAAATAGAATGAGTGAAAGCGAATTAACCATTAGAACATGACAGGGAGGTGACCATTTATTAACTACTCCCTCCGTAACTAAAAAACGTCTTATATTAAGTAACGGAGGGAGTAGGTTATAATGATCACTCATAAGCATTTTTACCATCTTTCTAGCCTTATAACTCAACGAGAATCAGCTATCTTTGAATAAGGGAACAACAAATATAAGCTATAATGGAAGATACATAGATTGGTGCAACACTTACTGAACCGTACAATGTACTGATCTTACTTCTAGGTGGACAGACAACATGTTAACGCATAAGCATTTTTACCATCTTTCCAGCATTATTACAACTTCTAATCTTAATGGCATGTCAGTTCCATGCAAACGGATGAGCTAAGGCATTAACTTTTACATAGTTGGCCCATATAGCTTATATACCCATCTCTAAATTATCACGACCAACACTAAATCAATAAAGTGCTGCCATCAAGAATCAAAATTACAATATTTAAATACCAAGACTAATTCACACATCTATTTTGGAATGGATGTCACTATCTACATTAAGCACATTTCTTAACTATAACAAATTATTATTTAAAACTAGAGTTTTGTATGAAGATCACATCAAACCATATTATTAGGGAATTTCATCATACATAACAATAGCACACATGTAAACTCAATGTAAGTCAACTGATAAACATGAAAATGTACCACAGCCACCATTCTTATTGAGATATTACTACCAATGTGCTTTCGAGCAACACTTTTTTCCCAATAATCCATATTTATGTTGATCAAACAGCTTGTGAAGAAGTTTCATGTTTGCATGGACTTCGTCGTGCCAGATTTGCCACCACGGAAAGATTAGGACTTCTTAGTGCATTGTTAGATACAAATATCGCTATGCTAGAAACAAACATAATGGCAAAAAGACATGGGGCCATACAGCCATGTTATACAAAGATATACTAGCATATGATGTGTTCTCAACTCTCAAGTACGTATAATACATGCTGGCCAATGCAAGAGATGCACCAACATCACTGCGCATTATCCAGTTAAAAGGCTATTCATGGCTCAGTTATTTGGTTGTTACAACTAAGGCCAGGATGTAATCTTTGCTTTGTACTTTAAATTTTGAGAAAACAAGAGGTCAACACAGTCTCGTGGAAAGAGAGAAAGTACAGTATATCCCCAATATCATAGCATGCAAACAAAAATCCTATTCAGATATTCATTGTTGGAAAATAATACTTCATCCATAAATAGTGAAATTTCTGTATATAATTTCATTAATGTTGTACATAACTAGACATAGCAAAACTGCCAAAACTAGAATGACAGCAGTGTATACACCAACAAACAGTTCCACAAACACTTGAATTTGTAGCTCAGCTTGATGATGCACTTGGAAAATTTGCAGAACCTGTTTGTACAGTAGCAGACAAAGATTTCAGAATTGCTTAATAGAACATGAAAAGACACACGAACTAGACAGGTTTAAGATGAAGAAGACTGACGGTCTGACGCAATCATCTTGAAAAACTAGCGACATCCTTTGTCCCTCTGTAGTTTGATATAGTTTCAGGGCTTGCTTGTCCTGTTATTTCCTCGTATTTGTCCTCAAGATTCTATTGGAAATGAGAAAGTTCGACTAGACGTAAGCAAAGTTACAAAGTGAGATACGGCATAACAAAACATAAACACACGCGCACATGCTTCAAGAAATATTTGTAGCATGTTATTCAGAAAATATACCAAATCTTGACAAACCAAAAACCCAAAGTCATGTAACTCCAGCCAACAAAGCATTAAAAAAAAACTCCAACCAAGAAAGACTAACACATATATACAAAAAAAGGATCATATCTTCATCATGAACAGCCCTGTTGATAACAACAAACAATTAGTGCGTCTATGCTCTCCCAAAAGAAAAGCAAAATTTGGAGGGACATTAGTGTCTTATTTGCAGCGCCCCACTATTCCAATAATTCCAACACTGCTGGCTTTTGAGAGAGCATATAAGCACAAGAACTAATATCAAATGATATTCCTAGGTGTAACTTCACCTACTTCGGATTCGCATTTACTAACCTTCAGCTGCTCATGTATGCTCTCAACAACATCCATAGTCATTCTGTCAAAGAAAAGGATTCCCTGCAAATCCACAAGTTGATGGTGAGTGGCCACATGACTATAGTGCTGAATGTGTTCACACACCAATATAAGCCCTTCATTACGAAAATTGAGGTGTCCTCAGACCCCAATTGGTTTGTTGGATCAAAAGTAACATGGACAGTGAAGTAAAGAGAAATAGACTGGATTTAGTTGGCCATTAAATATTTCATTCACATAAATGAACTCAAGTGGAAGATTTAATTCAAAAATCTTACATAAATACATGACAAAATTAAGTTTGATCAAGGTTAAGCCCATGCCTGTAAATGATCAAACTCATGCTGGAAAACTCTTGCAGATAGCTCTGATAATTTAACTTTGATCTTTGCTCCACTAGCATCTTGAGCATCAATTTCAACAGTGTCTGGTCTCTGCATAGCACAGTGGTGAAATAATTGCAAATGCCATAGTCCATTAGTAAAATCCTCCATTTTCAGAAGAACGCAAATACTAAATATAAAAGAATACTAAATAATAGGATCAACAAAGGTGGATCTTAGTTGCATTCCCTAACTTGCCTACTCCCATCATTTGTTTGATACCTGATACTTTTGTCTTGTATATGAACGCTTAGTGACATAATATAGATAGTTAAGATAATAAGTATGGTGAATGTTAACAAGCTTTAAACTCTAAATCTCATGTACTCAGGTTTTTCAGTAGCAATTTGAACTTGTGAAAACATAATCTATTTGCAGTAATGCAGCCATGCAGGTCATACTTGCTATAAATGCAAACTGAAATTATATTTAGAGTGTTGGGGCAGGTCTAATTTCAGATGGCTATGTGGCTGATAAATATCACTAATATTTCTAGGTGATTACAAAAATGAAAAAAGTAACCTTTTAACCCTGAAATTGCAGAAGTTTACTTTCGAATCTTGAACTGTTGAATCAGTTCACCCCTGGCCCTATCCCAAGTGGTTTTGCGCAAACTGAGACCACATATGGCACATATGTGGATCACTTTATTCTTGCCTTGTCAGCAACTTAATTAAAACGTTAAAAAAATAAAGAAATATCTAGAAATAATACTCCCTCAGATCCGAATTAATTGACGCAGCCTCTACACAATGTAAAATGGACATTGTATAAAGGCTGCGTCAATTAATTCGGATCGGATGGAGTATATATTTTTACAAAAAAATGAACTATTTAGGAAATTCAGGGAGAAGTTTTTTCGGATTGACTACTGAGACATTTTTCAGTTTGACTACCAAAAAAATCCTTTTCGGAACTTGGGTTTTTTCAAACTGACACTAAAAAAAGTTTAGCTACATGTCATCTGAGAACTACTGAATCTGCTTTTTTTTCTTTCACTAAAAAAAAGAGAGTCTGGTTTCCGATGACTTTCTACTATTTGTGAATTGCTTGGAAGTTACAGATCTTTCCAAAAAAACTGATTATTATTATTATCATTATCATTATTATTTCATTTTATTGTCTGAATTATTTAATTCTTACTTTTTCACTTAAGTTGCTGACATGTCAAGATGATGGCACGTGTTGTCTCAGTCAGCACAAAACCGCTTGAGAGAGCCAGGGGTTAAGTAAACTGATTAAAGAGTTCAATGTTCAAACAACCAGATTTACAGTTCGAGTTTGAAAAATGAACTCCTGGCTCCTGCAATAGTTCAGGGTTGTAGAGTGGATTTTTTCTATAACAATATACAGAATTTGGAATTAAGCAACACATGACAAATGAGACAAATATTAAATTCAACACATGAAAGATGTATCTTTCTCGCTATCAAACAAGAACAGAGCTGGTATTGGTGTCGAGACTAGCTAATGCGTGTGCTTTTCCACATAAGTTATTTCTGTACATATCTTCTATATCTAAATAGTTAGCCCCCACTAATCTATTTCCCTAAACATGCACACATGCATGAAAAGGCCCAGTCTCAACAAGTCAACATACAAATATGCATGAGAAAAGACTCAGCTCAATAACTAAATATAGTAAATCATATGTATTTCAAATTTAGTTCTTATATTACAAATTTAAATTTCCTATCCGAAAAGAACTAAATCTAACCAAAATATAGTATTTCAAATTTTAGTTATATTCTTAATTTAAAATTTATATCACATACAACTACATCTACTTAAAATGTATTTCAATCAATTCTTGCAGCAACACGCAGGGTATCATCTAGTTATCAGTTAAATGCTTATGCCACCATAGCACCTGGGTTTTGTGCAAATGTTGAAAAGTTATCTCAAAAATATATAATTGACTCAACCGTATGTCCTCCATAGAATGGATGGCAACCAGTAATTGCTAGTAACTCAAGAGGTGAACAGACACAGCCAACAACTTAGATCTTAATAAGAGCAAAGATAAAGGCTACTCTCACCAGCACATTGGCATATATTCCAGGGAACGACAAGCACCCTTCTTCATAGACTGACAATCGCTTTGAGAACTTGTAAACTACTGGGTTGACAAGGACAATTTCCTCTCCTTCCCCTTTCACCCCAGCTGGGTTGAATACCATGAGCTGCACGTTCACTCCAACTTGTGGTGCCGAGAGACCAATGCCATCAGTCCTGTAGCATGAAACCAGGTCAATCCTTTCTAAAAACAGCGGAGAGGCCTATGAGGTTATGACGGGATATTTGCACCCACTAGAATATGACTAAGGCATTTCAGGTCCACCATAAGTAAATGAGTAATATGACATATAGCCCAGATAAAAAAAAATATTAACTATAGCAGTAGCACCATGTGCACTCATGCACAACTACCTGACCATTCCAGGGCTCAGAGCCTCAGATAGCCTCATGAGTATAAATGACACCTCAATTTGCTAATTTGACAAGAGCAATGCATATAAAATACTAGAGAACGTAGGAGATGTGCACACATGTGCATCTCTTGTCTATCGGTTGATAGTGTCAAGGTCCCTAACCACCTAGCGACTCTGGGGGTGTATGGAAAGTCAGTGTATACAGGAAGAGGCAAAAATCAGAGCACTATATGGACTTCTACAAGCCAGTGGTGCTCAAATTAACGATACCGTGCATATATTTAGTAAAGAAAGTGGCACGGCAACCTCATGTGCATTTCATCAAACAGCTCCGGTGCGCACAGCAGAGGCAAGGTAAAAGGCACATGGCTTTACGTCCAGACTCACTTGTACATGACATCAAACATCTCGTCCGCGAGGGAGCGAAGGTTGTCGTCGAAGGTGTTGATGCGCTTGTTGCGTGCGCGCAGGACGGGGTCGGGGTACTGCACTACCTTGAGCGGCTGGTCGAACCGCAGGTCCGCAGCTACACCGTGCAATAACAACAACGTAGTAAGAGAATTAGAGATATAAGCTACAATCCGAGTAACGAAGAGTTCCTGGAAGCGGCTGCTAACCTGTGGCAAAGTCGTCATCCTCGTTGGGCGGGGCGGCGGCCATGGAGGAGCCGAACCCGCGGCGCGTGCGGGCGGCGAGCGGCGTAGCCGGGCCGGTGCGTCGTAGGGGAAGGGTCCTGGGGTGGGTAGCGAGGAGGGGGCGAGAGGAGAAGGACGCGAAGGCGCGGAAGCGGGGGCAGAGGCGAAGGTGGAAGCACGCGGTCGCCATGGTAGTGGCCTGTCCCTTCTCGTGGCCTGGTTCGATTTTTTTTCCCCGTTGGAGAGTTGTGCGGGCACCACAAGGTCGACGTGATCCGATTGCATTCAAAGAAAAAGGTCGACGTGATCGGACGGCTGTAGCCCGTCCAGTTATTTTATATCTGAAAAATACGACCTGTTGCTTGTTTTTCCCTACGACTAAAACTCCTGTTTTTATATATGCGGCTAAAGAGGGCTGGGCGTTCGGTTCCCCCGAACCGATCGGATCGGTTCCTCGGTCAATTCAAAATTTCGGTTTTGGCAAAGCACAGACCGATCGGTCAGTAGAATATTAGCTAACTGATGATTCTCTGCACCGAAATTTCGGTTTGGTCGTCGGTTCTACCGAACAGCACCGAGTAAATAACAGACGGAATCACTACCTCTATTCTGATGAATGTACAGTACACATACTAGCAGCAGGAGCATCTATACTTTTATTCTGTGCAGTGCTTATAGGTCTGTGTACTAGCTACTAGTAGCCACTACTGCTATTGATTCTCCCGAGCAAAACTTTACTCTATAAAATTAGCGGTGGCAGCTCCTTTAGTCAAGGGGACCTATAAACCAGGACGGAGGTAGTACCCCAGAGAAGTACTACTACTAGTACTTTGTCTTTTAGACAAAATATATAGCGACGGTGGCTCACTGTGGTACTACTCAGGTTCGCCTCTTCCTGATGCGGCCGTTGGACTCAGTGCACTCGAGAAGTGGAAAGAGCACTTGAGTACAGCAACAGACGTGCAGGTCGGACCCCTATGTTTTCTCGGGTTTCGGTCTATTCGGTTACCCCAGCAATAAACCCGAATTCACCGGACAAAATTCGGTTTTCATCAAATGGCAACCGGACATACAACCGAAGTTCCCGGTTTCGGTGAATTCGGCTTCGGTGCCGGTTAATTCGGTTCGGGACATCGGTTTTCGGTTTATATGCCCAGCCCTAGCTAAAGAGGATAGCACAATTGTCTCTGTTTATCACCTGACAGGAGCCCATCTCATAGACATGTAGGATCTGATTGATTGCAGCGATGCTCTCCGGGTTGGCTTCGAACAGGAGAAGTGAGTCCACGAACAGTAGATGACTTGATGTGTTCATTTTGTTCCGCCTGAAGTAGTATAATGTGAAGATATACGGTGATATTGGATCACCCTGTCGCAGCCCACGGCCTCGGATCACTTGTTCAGTGCATGACTCGTTCACCTTAAATCGGAATCTGACTGTCCTTATGCACATACTGATGAGTTTGATAAAACCTTGCGCAAACCCAACCTACTTCATGACCTTCTCGAGAAAACCCCACTCGACACGATTGTATGCCTTGCTCATATATAACTTGAGGGCTGCAAAGCTTGTGCTCCCCGACCTTTTCCTCTTGAAGAAGCGGGTCATCTCATATGTCAAGATCGTGTTATCTGATATCAATCTCCCGGGCACAAAGGCACTCTGATTAGGTGAAATAATATCTTCCAATATAGTTTTCAACCGGTTGGCCAAGGCCTTGGACACGAGCTTGTACACTACATTGCAAAGGCTAATTGGGCGTAAATCTTTCAGAGTCTCTGGATTTTGTACCTTTGGGATTAACACTGCCAGAGTGTCGTTCCATCCCTCCGACATGTTGCCGCCTCGCAATACATGCAAAACCTCTGGCATCACAGAATCACCAACCAAACTCCAGTAATGCTGATAGAAAAGTGTTGGAAGCCCATCCATACCCGGGGCCTTAAGATCGCCAATACTATCCAATGCTTACTTTCTTGGGGAACGTTTCATGGAAAACAAAAAAAATCTATGCACACGCAAGATCTATCCATGGAGATGCATAACTACGAGAGGGGAAGAGTATCTTCATACCCTTTAAGATTGCTAAGCGAAGCGTTTATCAACGTGGTTGGTGTAGTCATATACCTTCACGATCTGTCCCAATGAAGTATCAAGTGTATGGCACCTCTGCATTCAGCACACGTTCAACTCGATGACGTCCTCGCCTTCTTGATCCAGCAAGAGAGGCGAAGTAGTAGATGAGTTCCGGCAGCACGACGGCATGGTGATGGTGGTGGTGAAGAACAATCTCCGCAGGGCTTCGCCAAGCACAACGGAAACTATGACGGAGGATAAACTGGAGGGGGCGGGGTTGCCGTCACACGGCATGGTGAATCTTCATGTGTTCTAGGGGCTAGCCCTGCTCCTCTATTTATATATTGAGCCCTGGGGTAGTTTCTTGGAGAAAGAGCCTCCTCAAAGTTGGTTTGGAACGCAAGGAAGAGTCCTTCTCGGTTTCCAGTACCATACGCCACGGTCCTCGGCGTCTGGCCCAGGGCCGGACGCCATGGTCCCTGGCGTCTGGTCCCTGACCTCCGCAAAACTTCCTTTTGCACTGACCTAAAGCCCCGTGGGGCTTACTCCTTGCCCTAACCATATCATCCTATATATCAATCTTTACCTCCGGACCATTCCTGAGCTCCTTGTCATGTCCGTGATCTCATCTGGGACTCTGACAACATTCACTCACAAACATACATAACTCATATAATACTATATCGTTAACGAACATTAAGCGTACGGACCCTACGGGTTCAAGAATGATGTAGACATGACCGAGACGCTTCTCTGGTCAATAACCAATAGCGTGACCTGGATGCCCATATTGGTTCCTACATATTCTACAAAGATTTTTATCGTTCGAACCTTTATGACAACATACGTAGTTCCCTTTGTCAATCGGTATATTACTTGCCCGAGACTCGATTGTCGGTATCTCCATACCTAGTTCAATCTCGTTACCGGCAAGTCTCTTTACTCGTTCCATAATACATCATCCCGTAACTAACTCCTTAGTCACTTTTCTTGCAAGCTTCTTGTGATGTTGTATTACCGAGAGGGCCCAGAGATACATCTCCGTCATATGAAGTGACAAATCCCAATCTCGATCCATGCCAACTCAATAGACACCTTCGGAGATACATGTAGAGAACATTTATGATCACCCAGTTACGTTGTGACGTTTGATGGCACACAAGGCATTCCTTCGGAGTCCAGGAGTTGCATGATCTCATGGTTGAAGAAACATGTATTTGACATTAAGAAAGTAGTAGCAATAAACTGAACGATCATATGCTATGCTAACGGTTGGGTCTTGTCCATCACATCATTCTCCTAATGATGTGATCCCGTTATCAAATGACAACTCATGTCTATGGTTAGGAAACCTTAACCATCTTTTGATCAACGAGCTATTCTGGACATGGTATTTGTTTATGTATCCACACATGTATTTAAGTTTCCGGTCAATACAATTCTAGCATGAATAATAAACCTTTATCATGAATAAGGAAATATAATAATAACAACTTTATTATTGCCTCTAGGGCATATTATCGGTGTCAAAACCGGTGGATCTCGGGTAGGGGGTCCCGAACTGTGCGTCTAAGGCTAATGGTAACAGGAGGCAGGGGACACAATGTTTACCCAGGCGGGCCCTCTCTATGCAGGTAATACTCTACTTCCTGCTTGATAGATCTTGATGAATATGAGTATTACAAGAGTTGATCTACCACAAGATCGTAGTGGCTAAACCCTAGACGTCTAGCCTATGAGGATATGATTGTTGTGACTAAACCCTAGAAGTATGAATCCTCCGGTTTATATAGACACCGGGGGGGGCTAGGGTTGTACAAAGTCGGTTATAGAGAAAGGAATCCACATATCCGAATCGCCAAGCTTGCCTTCCACGCAAAGGAGAGTCCCATCCGGACACGGGACGAAGTCTTCTATCTTGTATCTTCATAGTCCAACAGTCCGGCCAAAGTATACAGTCCGGCTGTCTAAGGACCCCTTAATCCAGGACTCCCTCATTAGCCCCTGAACCAGGCTTCAATGACGATGAGTCCGGCGCGCAGATGTATTCGGCATTGCAAGGCGGGTTCCTCCTCCGAATATTCCAACATAGCCTTTCAAACATAGAAAATGTGTCCGGTTCTGCAAAACAAGTACCACACACAACCGTAGAGAGTATAATATTTCACGAGTCCGATCCGCTGACAAATTTTTGTAGCGTGACATCACACCATTGCCCAGTCATTATTCAAACCGTCTTTAGCCCGCCGCTCTGTATTTCGAGGTGCGGTTTCATTGGCACGTCTTGTCGAAGCATAGACCATGTCCCCTTATCACGGGATTCTCATCAATACGGGCATGGGCAACCCAACCGTGTCATCTGCACGATGCTTGGGGAATGGGTGGATTTTAAGGTGAGCAGGGAGGCGCATGACTTTTACTGCCTTTATAAAGGGATAAGGATTCATCCTTGTTCACCCATGCCTTCTCCTTCCTATGCCCATCCATTCTCGAGCTCCAACGCCCAAGCTTTAGCTTTCTTCGCCCAAAAAAGCACTCCAACCATGTCCAGATCCGAAGGTGGAGGCAAGTGGATGGCCTCTTCTGTCAAGAAGAAGGACATCAAGGAGCTCCGGGAGGCCGGTTACCTGGCCAAGGAAATCGTTCGTCGACTTCCGGCCAAGGGACAGATCGTCCCTACCCCAGAGCCCCATGAGAGGGTTGTGTTTCTCACACACTTTGTTCGCGGGCTGGGATTCCCTCTCCACCCGTTTGTCCGCGGACTGATGTTTTACTACGGGCTGGACTTCCATGATTTGGCCCCCAACTCTATCCTCAACATCTCGGCATTCATTGTCGTGTGCGAGGCCTTTCTCTGCATCCCACCCCACTTCGGCCTATGGCTGAAGACCTTCAATGTGAAGCCCAAGATGGTGAGCGGCCAACAAGCTAAGTGCGGGGGTGCCATGGTGGGGAAGATGCCCAACGTCACCTGGCCCAAGGTCTCCTTTGTGGAGACGGTGAAGGGGTGGCAGTCGGGGTGGTTCTACATCACCGAGTCGCGCGACACCAACTGGCCGGCGACCCCTGAATTATGATTCGGAGTTCCGATGCGGCTCACCTCCTGGCAAGAGAAGGGCCTGACCTGGGGTTCTTCAGATGAGCTGACTGGGCTCCAGACGTGCGTCCAGAACATGATAACCAAGAGAATCAAGCTCGTCAACGTGATCTAGGTTATGCTCATTCACCAGATCCTTCTGTGCCAACGCCGGACTTGCTATTTGTGGGAGTTCGATCCGGCCAGGCACCAGACGCTACTAGAGCTCTTTGGCACAACGCATGAAGACATCTGGAAGGTGATGTTCAAGGCCGACGAGACACCACTGCCCACGACCGAGGATCGTGGGCTTATCTTGAAATGCCAGGCTAATTCGGTAAGTTCTTTCATGTTTTCAAGGTATACCCTTTAGCGGCATATTTTGGGGAAGGAACCTAAGCCTTCCTATCAATTTTTCAGGCTTGGATAGAGATAGCGGGGCGGATTAACTGCCCGGCTCCGCTACCCGAAGACCAAGAAACCCCACTCCTGACGAAGATGTTGTTTCCGGCACCTTATGAGGTGCCGGAGAAGAAGGCCAAGAAGACGGCCAAGAAGACGGCCAAGGGGACCAGAGATGGTCTCCATCGCAAGGGCGCTTCGGACGCGATGTCCGAAGACGTCGAGGATCACTCCTCCGTTGCTGGAGACGAGGAGGAGGAGGAGGAGGAGGAGGAAGAAGAAGAGGAGATCTATTCCCCCCTGTTGGGGGAAGAAATAAAAGGGCAGCCTCCACACATGGGGAGGCCGAGGCGTCCAAGAAGGGGAAGACTTCCCTTCCGGACAACTCCGCGGCGGCCACCAACAGCAGCAGGGAGTGGGAACCCAGGGTCAAGCCCCTGGCCAAATCGTAAGTATCCGGACACAGTAATATATCCGACCTTTTTACTTTATTGCTTTTAATAGGCCAGATCATGTACTTGCAGTCCGGCTCAGTCCAACATCGATCTATCCTCCTCTTTAGAGGGATCGCTGGACCCGTCGGCGATGAACAGCGAGTCCCTTCCAACGGCCTCCTCCCCCAAGGCCGCGGACAACACCGAGGTGTTGTCTCAAAGGATCCTAGGCCAGGGAGAGGGTCAGGAGGCCGTCCCGGTGGTGCCGGAGGGCAAAACCCCGGTTACCGAACACATGGGGGGACAGACCCCTATGGACACCGACGATGGGGGCCGTATCCAATTCGGCCCACAGCCGAATACAGCTCCAGAGACCCAAGTGGCTCCGGATTCAGGCATGCCGCCTCTTTCACACAAGGGGGGTGAGCCAACTCCACCGGTGACCTCTGTCCATCCAGAGGCACCAGATAGATTACTGGAAGCGCTGCAAGGCGCTTCCATTATGGAAGAACATCGTACTCTTATGAGTACGATGATTGAGAAGGTCCAGTCCGCCAAAAGCGGACTGACAGAAGCCTGCACTAGCCTTCTAACAGGCTTTGAGGTAAGTAATATAATTGTAAAAGAATATCACAATGTAGACAGTAGCCCCTGATGCTCTGTTCGGTGTTCGGAAAGAAAAGTCGAACAGAGGATCAAAATAATTTTCGCAGGAGTCTAACATAGGATGTCTATGTGAGTAAGCAGGCATCGCTGCTGGCTGCAGCTGCTCATACTATGGAGGTCTCCAAACTAAAGTAGAATTGGCCGAGGAAGAGCTCGGCCTCGTGAAGAAGCAGCTAGAAGAAAGCAAAGGTATGTAGTAACCTGTGTGTATATTTAGGAAGGATGAATGGTTCGCACTGACTAAAGGGTCATATTAGGGGCCACGATCGAGGTGGCAGCCCTCAAGAAGGCGTTAGCCGAGGCCGAGGACAAAGCGGCCAAGGAACGCACCGCACGCGAGAAGCAGGAGGCCCGGGTCAGCGAGGTCCAGCAAGAGCTCCAAGACGCCGTTAAGAAGTACGAGTCCTTGGAGCGTGATTCTAAGACTCAAGAGTCCGAACTTGCCAAGGCCCGCCAGAGCGCACAAGATGCCTGAGCCGAAGCCCAGAGCGCCCTCCAGGAAATCCAGGCGGCCAAGAAGATCGTGGCAGGTAAGGCTTTCATTATGCAAAGCAAGTATGTGAAGGAAACATTCCTTTTACTTACCCGAATTTGGAGCTCTCGGGGAGCGTTTGCGGATCTGCCGTGCAGCATATCAGATGCTGCAGAGTTCTATCGAGCCGAAGAAGGGAGCTCTACGGAGAAGTTGTTCTGGTCTCAATACCTTGGACCAGAACATCAAGTGCCCTTTAGCGACCAGCTGAAACAGCTGGTCGAGCTGCACAAGGCGGCCGAACTAGCCATGAAGGTCCTGATAATCCGGTTATGGCCTGCTGAGCCCATGCCAAGCAGCTACTTCGGACTTGTGAAGCAGCTTGTGGTGCCTGTCGGTGTCAAAACCGGCGGATCTCGGGTAGGGGGTCCCGAACTGTGCATCTAAGGCTAATGGTAACAGGAGGCAGGGGACACGATGTTTTACCCAGGTTCGGGCCCTCTCGATGAAGGTAATACCCTACTTCCTGCTTGATTGATCTTGATGATATGAGTATTACAAGAGTTGATCTACCACGAGATCATAGAGGCTAAACCCTAGGAGCTAGCCTATGATTATGATTGTTCTTGTCCTACAGACTAAACCCTCCGGTTTATATAGACACTGGAGGAGGCTAGGGTTACATGGAGTCGGTTACAAAGAAGGAGATCTATCATCCGAATCGCCAAGCTTGCCTTCCACGCAAAGGAGAGTCCCGTCCGGACACGGGATGAAGTCTTGAATCTTGTATCTTCATAGTCCAACAGTCCGGCCAAAGTATATAGTCCGGCTGTCCGGATACCCCCTTATCCAGGACTCCCTCAGTAGCCCCTGAACCAGGCTTCAATGATGATGAGTCCGACGTGCAGATTGTCTTCGGCATTGCAAGGCGGGTTTCATCTTCGAATACTCCAAAGTAAATCTCGAATACTTAAATCGTGTCCGGCTCTGCAAGACGATTTTCACATACCACCGTAGAGAGAACAATATTCCACAAATATAATCTGCTGACAACTTTATATAACGTGACATAGTCATTATTCGAACCGTTTTCCCACAACCAGCCACCGCACATATTGCGAGGCGGTTTCCTCGGCACGTATTGTCGAAGCAGAGATCATGTCCCCTTATCACGGGATCCTCATTAATACGGGTACGGGTAACCCAACCGTGCCATCCAATGTGGCGCTTGGAAAATAAGCGATTTCATCAGGCAAGCGGGGAGGCGCACAGTTTTCGCCACCTCTATAAAGAGATAAGGATCTCCCATTTTTACCCACACCTTCTTCCTCCTTTGCTCATCCATTCTCGCACTCTCGAGCCCAAGCGCCCAAGTTCTCACCTTCTCCGTAGGACCATTCGCAGTATGTCCGGAGTGGGAGGCAAGTGGATGGTGATACGTCCATTTTGCATCATGCTTTTATATCAATATTTATTGAATTATGGGCTGTTATTACACATTATATCTCAATACTTATGGCTATTCTCTCTTATTTTACAAGGTTTACCATGAAGAGGGGGAATGCCGGCAGCTGGAATTCTGGCTAGAAAAGGAGCAAACATTGGAAACCTATTCTGCACTGCTCCAAAAGTCCTGAAACTCCACGAAACATATTTTTGGATTTATTAAGAATTATTGAGCGGAAGAAGTACACCAGGGGGCCCACACCTTGTCCAGGAGGGTGGGGGGCGCGCCCCCCCTACTGGGCGCGCCCCTGTCTCCTGGGCCCCCTGGTGGCCCTCCGGTGTCCATCTTCTGCTATATGAGGCTTTTACCCTGGAAAAAATCGTGGGCAAGCTTACGGGACGAAACTCCGCCGCCACGAGGCGGAACCTTGGCGAACAATCTAGGGCTCTGGCGGAGCTGTTCTGCCGGGGACACTTCCCTCCGGGAGGGGGAAATCATCACCAACGTCATCACCAACGATCCTCTCATCGGGAGGGGTCAATCTCCATCAACATCTTCACCAGCACCATCTCCTCTCAAACCCTAGTTCATCTCTTGTATCCAATCTTGTATCAAAACCACAAATTGGTACCTGTGGGTTGCTAGTAGTGTTGATTACTCCTTGTAGTTGATGCTAATTGGTTTACTTGGTGGAAGATCATATGTTCAGATCCTTAATGCATATTATTACCCCTCTGATTATGAACATGAATATGCTTTGTGAGTAGTTACGTTTGTTCCTGAGGACATGGGTGAAGTCTTGCTATTAGTAGTCATGTGAATTTGGTATTCGTTCGATATTTTGATGAGATGTATGTTGTCTTTTCCTCTAGTGGTGTTATGTGAACGTCGACTACATGACACTTCACCATTATTTGGGCCTAGAGGAAGGCATAGGGAAGTAATAAGTAGATGATGGGTTGCTAGAGTGACAGAAGCTTAAACCCTAGTTTATGTGTTGCTTCGTTAGGGGCTGATTTGGATCCATATGTTTAATGTTGTGGTTAGGTTTACCTTAATACTTCTTTTGTAGTTGCGGACGCTTGCAATAGGGGTTAATCATAAGTGGGATGCTTGTCCAAGTAAGGGCAGTACCCAAGCACCGGTCCACCCACATATCAAATTATCAAAGTACCGAACGCGAATCATATGAGCGTGATGAAAACTAGCTTGACGATAATTCCCATGTGTCCTCGGGAGCTCCTTTCTCATTATTAGAAATTGTCCAGGCTTATCCTTTGCTACATAAAGGATTGGGCCACCTTGCTGCACTTTATTTACTTTGTTTACTTGTTACTCATTACTATTTATCTTATCACAAAACTATCTATCACCTACAATTTCAGTGCTTGCAGAGAAAACCTTACTGAAAACCGCTTATCATTTCCTTCTGCTCCTCGTTGGGTTCGACACTCTTACTTATCGAAAGGACTGCGATAGATCCCCTACACTTGTGGGTCATCAAGACTCTTTTCTGGCGCCGTTGCCGGGGAGTGTAGCGCTTTTGGTGAGTGGAACTTGGTAAGGAAACATTTATATAGTGTGCTGAAATTTTCTGTTACTTGTCACTATGGAAACTAATCCTTTGAGGGGCTTGTTCGGGGTATCTTCACCCCGACCAGAAGAGCAAAGAGTTGCTCCTCAACCTACTGAACTTTATGAAAATATTTACTTTGAGATTCCTTCGGGTATGATAGAGAAACTGCTAGCTAATCCATTTACAGGAGATGGAACATTGCATCCCGATTTACACCTTATCTTTGTGGATGAAGTTTGTGGATTATTTAAGCTTGCAGGTATTCCGATGATGTTGTCAAAAGGAAGGTCTTCCCTTTATCTTTGAAGGGAGATGCATTGACATGGTATAGGCTATGTGATGATACGAGATCTTGGAATTATAAGCGATTGAAGTTGGAATTTCACCAAAAGTTCTACCCTATGCATCTTGTTCATCGTGATCGTAATTACATATATAATTTCTGGCCTCGCAGCGGACAAAGCATCGCTCAAGCTTGGGGGAGGCTTAAGTCAATGTTATATTCATGCCCCAATCATGAGCTCTCCCGGGAAATGATTATTCAAAATTTTATGCTCGGCTTTCTCTTAATAATCGCAACCTGCTCGATACTTCCTGTGCTGGTTCTTATATGCTGAAGACTATTGATTTCAAATGGGACTTATTGGAAAGAATTAAACGCAACTCTGAAGATTGGGGTTCCGACGATGGTAAGGAGTCAGGTATGACACCTAAGTTCGATTGTGTTAAATCTTTTATGGATACCGATGCTTTTCGTGGATTTAGCACTAAGTATGGACTTGACTCTGAGATAGTAGCTTCTTTCTGTGAATCTTTTGCTACTCACGTTGATCTCCCTAAAGAGAAGTGGTTTAAATATAATCCTCCTGTTGAAGTGAAAGTAGTTGCACCTATTACAGTCGAAGAAAAGACTATTACCTATAGTGATCCTACTGTTCCTACTACTTATGTTGAGAAACCCCCATTTCCTGTTAGGATAAAGGATCATGCTAAAACTTCGACTGTTGTTCGTAAGAGTAATACTAGGACTTATACACCTCCTGAGCAAATCAATGTTGAACCTAGTATTGCTATGGTTAAAGATCTCTTGGATGATGATTTAGATGGGCATGTTATTTATTTCTGTGATGAAACTGCTAATATTGCTAGACCAGATACTAAGATACATAGACCTGTCGTAGGCATGCCTGTTATTTCTGTTAAAATAGGAGATCATTGTTATCATGGTTTATGTGATATGGGTGCTAGTGCTAGTGCTATACCTTATGATTTATATAAAGAAATTATGCACGACATTGCACCCGTTGAATTAGAAGACATTGATGTTACTATTAAGCTTGCTAATAGGGATACCATTAAACCTGTTGGGATTGTTAGAGATGTTGAAGTTTTGTGTGGGAAAGTTAAATACCCTGCTGATTTTCTTGTTCTTGCTTCCCCACAAGATGCCTTCTGTCCCATTATTTTTGGTAGACCCTTCTTGAATACAGCTAGTGCTAAGATTGATTGTGAAAAAGATACTGTCACCATTGGCTTAGATGGTATGTCTCATGAGTTTAATTTTGCTAAGTTTCATAGACAACCTCGTGATAGAGAACCACCTAGTAAGGATGAGATTATTGGTCTTGCTTCCATTGCTGTGCCTCCTACTGATCCGTTAGAACAATATTTGCTAGACCATGAAAATGATATGTTTATGAAGGAAAGAAGGGAAATAGATGAAGTGTTCCTTAAACAGGAACCTATGCTGAAACATAATCTTCCCGTTGAAATTCTTGGGGATCCCCCTCCACCCAAGGGTGATCCCATGTTTGAACTCAAACCTTTACCTGATAATCTTAAGTATGCTTATCTTGATGAAAAGAAAATATATCCTGTTATTATTAGTGCTAACCTTTCAGAGCAAGAAGAAGAAAGATTATTGAAAACTCTGAAGAAGCACCGAGCTGCTATTGGATACACTCTAGATGATCTTAAGGGTGTTAGTCCCACGTTATGCCAACACAAAATTAAATTGGAGGACGATGCCAAACCAGTTAGAGATCCTCAACGACGACTAAATCCCAAGATGAAAGAAGTGGTAAGAAAGGAGATACTAAAGCTCCTTGAGGCAGGTATAATTTATCCCGTTGCTGATAGTGAATGGGTAAGTCCTGTCCATTGTGTTCCTAAAAAGGGAGGTATTACTGTAGTTCCTAATGATAAAGATGAATTGATCCCGCAAAGAATTATTACAGGTTATAGGATGGTAATTGATTTCTGTAAATTAAATAAGGCTACTAAGAAAGATCATTACCCTTTACCTTTTATTGATCAAATGCTAGAAAGACTATCCAAACACACACATTTTTGCTTTCTAGATGGTTATTCTGGTTTCTCTCAAATACCTGTGTCAGCGGGGGATCAATCAAAAACTACTTTTACTTGCCCTTTCGGTACTTTTGCTTATAGACGTATGCCTTTTGGTTTATGTAATGCACCTGCTACCTTTCAAAGATGCATGATGGCTATATTCTCTGATTTTTGTGAAAAGATTTGTGAGGTATTCATGGATGACTTCTCGTTTATGGATCCTCTTTTGATAATTGTTTGAGCAACCTTGATCGAGTTTTGCAGAGATGCGAAGACACTAGTCTCGTCCTGAATTGGGAAAAGTGTCACTTTATGGTTAATGAAGGCATTGTCTTGGGGCACAAGATTTCCGAGAGAGGTATTGAAGTTGACAAAGCCAAAGTAGATGCTATTGAAAAGATGCCATGTCCCAAGGACATAAAAGGTATAAGAAGTTTCCTTGGTCATGCCAGTTTTTATAGGAGGTTCATTAAGGACTTTTCTAAAATCTCTAGGCCTTTGACTAATTTATTGCAAAAATATATTCCTTTTGTCTTTGATGATGATTGTGTAGAAGCATTTGAAATACTTAAGAAAGCTTTGATCACTGCACCTATTGTTCAGCCACCTGATTGGAATTTACCTTTTGAAATTATGTGTGATGCTAGTGATTATGCTGTAGGTGTTGTTCTAGGGCAAAGAGTTGATAAGAAATTGAATGTTATCCAGTATGCTAGTAAGACTCTTGATACTGCCCAAAGAATTATGCTACTACTGAAAAAGAGTTCTTAGCAGTTGTGTTTGCATGTGATAAGTTTAGACCTTATATTGTTGATTCCAAAGTTACTATTCACACTGATCATGCTGCTATTAAATATCTTATGGAAAAGAAAGATGCTAAGCCTAGACTCATTAGATGGGTTCTCCTGCTCCAAGAATTTGATTTGCATATTATTGATAGAAAGGGAGCTGAGAACCCCGTTGCAGACAACTTGTCTAGGTTAGAGAATGTTCTTGATGACCCACTGCCTATTGATGATAGCTTTCCTGATGAACAATTAGCGGTCATTAATGCTTCTCATACTGCTCCTTGGTATGCTGACTATGCTAATTACATTGTTGCTAAATTTATACCTCCTAGTTTCACATACCAGCAAAAGAAAAAGTTATTTTATGATTTAAGACATTACTTTTGGGATGACCCACACCTTTATAAAGAAGGAGTAGATGGTGTTATTAGACGTTGTGTGCCTGAGCATGAACAGGAACAGATCCTAGCAAGTGTCATTCTGAATCCTACGGAGGGCACCACGCTGGAGATAGAACTGCACACAAGGTACTACAATCTAGTTTTTATTGGCCTACTCTCTTCAAGGATGCTCGTAACTTTGTCTTATCTTGTGATGAATGTCAAAGAATAGGTAACATTAGTAGACGTCAAGAAATGCCTATGAATTATTCTCTTGTTATTGAACCATTTGATGTTTGGGGCTTTGATTATATGGGACCTTTTCCTGCCTCTAATGGTTACACACATATTTTAGTTGCTGTTGATTACGTTACTAAGTGGGTAGAAGCTATTCCAACTAGTAGTGCTGATCATAACACTTCTATTAAAATGCTTAAAGAAGTTATTTTTCCGAGGTTTGGAGTCCCTAGATATCTTATGACTGATGGTGGTTCACATTTTATTCATGGTGCTTTCTGTAAGATGCTTGCTAAGTATGATGTCAATCATAGAATCGCATCTCCTTATCATCCGCAGTCTAGTGGTCAAGTAGAGTTGAGCAATAGAGAGCTCAAATTAATTTTGCAAAAGACTGTGAACAGATCTAGAAAGAATTGGTCCAAAAACTTGATGATGCATTATGGGCCTATAGAACTGCATACAAAAATCCTATGGGTATGTCTCCATATAAGATGGTTTATGGAAAAGCATGTCATTTACCTCTTGAACTTGAACATAAAGCATATTGGGCTATTAAAGAGCTCAACTATGACTTCAAACTTGCCGGTGAGAAGAGGTTGTTTGATATTAGCTCACTTGATGAATGGAGAACCCAAGCCTATGAGAATGCCAAGCTTTTCAAAGAAAAAGTCAAACGCTGGCATGATAAAAGGATACAAAAGCGTGAGTTTAACGTAGGAGATTATGTGTTATTATTCAACTCCCGTTTAAGATTTTTTGCAGGAAAACTTCTCTCTAAATGGGAAGCTCCTTACGTTATCGAGGATGTCTATCGTTCTGGTGCCATAAAAATCAACAACTTCGAAGGCACAAGTCCAAGGGTGGTAAACGGTCAAAGAATTAAACATTATATTTCAGGTAATCCTATCAATGTTGAAACTAATATTATTGAAACCGTAACCCCAGAGGAATACATAAGGGACACTTTCCAGAACGTTTCAGACTCCTAAAAGGAATAGGTATGTGGTACGGTAAGTAAACTGACTCCAAAACAACTCCAATGGCAATTTTTATCAGTTTTGGAATATTTAAGAATTTTAGGAAGAAAGAAGTAGTCCGAAAGGGACATGAGGCCCCCACGAGAGTGGAGGGCGCGTCCACCCTTACTGGGTGTGCCCCCTGTCTCGTGGGCACCTCGTGTGCCTCCTGGACTCCTTTTTCTTGCACGTTATGTATTTTGGTCGGTAAAAATTCATTATATATACTCCCGAAGGTTTTGACCACCATATCACGCAAATATCCTCTGTTTTTGTTTCGAGCTATTCCTGTTGCAGATTAAAAGCAAGATGTCTTCTCAAGAGTCAGTTGGGGAAAGTCGGGTGTCTCACCCAACACCAAGTCCATGAGCAAATAGCGATGCTTATCACTTTGGACCATCAACGGAGGATGAGATGGAGGCTGATTTGAAAAGGATATATGCCATGGAGGAAGATCAAGAAGTTACCTCTCGTCCCCAAGCAGAATTCATGATGGGGGAACTACCTAGCTTGGCTATCCCAACTTCGGTCACCCCTTCCAACTTTAGATTTCTTTCTTATGAAAATATGAAAAAGAGCTTCACTTGTTCTCCAGAAGCTATGCAGCATCCTTGGGCAAAGGGAGCTTTGGCCGTTACGGGCAAGCTCCGTAAAGAAATCATGAACCTCAAACAACAAGTCAATAAGCTTGAGGAGGAGAACCGTATCCTGAAGGGCATCATCTCCAAGAAGATGATAACACCAACCGTGAAGAAGGAGAAATAATTAAATAGGTATGGGCACTCCCGTTGGCAACTGCCAAGCTTGGGGGAGGTGCCCCGGTATCGTATCACCATCACACTCCTACCTTTATTGTTTTATTTAGTTCGATCCTTTTAGTAGTATCTTGATCTAGTAGATTGAATTTTTGATATCAAGTAGTTTTGAGTTTTGCTTAGTGATCTCATTTTGTAATTGAGTCCGTGAGCTATCTATAATAAAGATTAGTGTTGAGTCAAGGGCTTTGATATGTTGCTATGATCTTGAGAAAGTAGAAAGAATTAAAGAGTTCATATTGATCTTATGGTTAGTGATGACTTCACATATAGAAAGTATGAGGCATAAAAATTGTTGAGAGTTGATAAACGTAGTTTTGGTCATCGTTGCAATTAATAGGAAGTGATAAGGAAAGAGAGGTTTACATATAAATATATTATTTTGGCCACCTTTTATGATTGGGAGCACTCATTAAGTATGACATGCTAAAAGAGTTGACGTTGGACAAGGAAGACAACGTAATGGTTTATGTTTTCTCACATCTCAGTTAAAGTATATTGTTATTGACCTTCCAAACATGTTGAGCTTGCCTTTCTCCCTCATGCTAGCCAAATTCCTTGCACCAAGTAGAGATACTACTTGTGCTTCCAAATATCCTTAAACCCAGTTTTTCCATGGGAGTCCACCATACCTACCTATGGATTGAGTAAGATCCTTCAAGTAAGTTGTCATCGGTGCAAACAATAAAAATTGCTCTCTAAATATGTATGACTTATTAGTGCAGAGAAAATAAGCTTTGTACGATCTTGTTGTGGAAGTAATAAAAGCGACAGACTGCATAATAAAGGTCCACATACAAGGGGCAATACAAATTGACGTTCTTTTGCATTAAGATTTTGTGCATCCAACCCTAAACGTGCATGGCAACCTCTGCTTCCCTCTGCGAAGGGCATATCTTTTACTTTATGTTTTTACTTTATGCTTGAGTCAAGGTGATCCTCACCTTTTCACTTTTTCATTTTATCCTTTGGCAAGCTCTTCATGTTTGAAAGATCATGATATATATATCCAATTGGATGTAAGTTAGCATGGGCTATTATTGTTGTCATCACCTAAAGGTGAATACATTGGGAGGCAACACAATAAGCCCATATCTTTATCAGTGTCCGGCTGAAACTCCATAACCACAAGTATTGCGTGAGTGTTAGCAATTGTAGAAGACTACAAGATAGTTGAGTATGTGAACTTGCTGAAAATCTCTATTGCTGACTCTTTCTGATGTTATGATAAATTGCGATTGCTTCAATGACTGAGATTATAGTTTGTTAGTTCTCGATGATGTTTTTGAACCATACTTGACATTGTGAATTGATTGTTACTTGAGCATAAGAAATCATATGATAAAATCTATATATGTTGTTGTTATAAGACTGATCATGATGCCCTCATGTCCGTATTTTATTTTTATCGACACCTCTACCTCTAAGCATGTGGGCATATTTTTTGATATCGGCTTCCGCTTGAGGACAGGCGAGGTCTAAGCTTGGGGGAGTTGATACGTCCATTTTGCATCATGCTTTTATATCAATATTTATTGCATAATGGCTGTTATTACACTTTATATCTCAATACTTATGGCTATTCTCTCTTATTTTACAAGGTTTACCATGAAGAGGGGGAATGCCGGCAGCTGGAATTTTGGATGGAAAAGGAGCAAATATTGGAAACCTATTCTGCACTGCTCCAAAAATCCTGAAACTCCACGAAACCTACTTTTGGAATTAATAAGAATTATTGAGCGAAAGAAGTACACCAGGGGGCCCACACCCTGTCCAGGAGGGTGCCCCCCCCCTACTGGGCACGCCCCCTATCTCCTGGGCCCCCTGGTGGCCCTCCGGTGTCCATCTTCTGCTATATGAGGGCTTTTACCCTGGAAAAAATCGTGGGCAAGCTTACGGGATGAAACTCCGCCGCCACGAGGCGAAACCTTGGCGGAACCAATCTAAGGCTCTGGCGGAGCTGTTCTGCCGGGGACACTTCCCTCCGGAAGGGGGAAATCATCACCAACGTCATCACCAATGATCCTCTCATCGGGAAGGGGTCAATCTTCATCAATATCTTCACCAGCACCATCTCCTCTCCAAACCCTAGTTCATCTCTTGTATCCAATCTTGTATCAAAACCACAAATTGGTACCTGTGGGTTGCTAGTAGTGTTGATTACTCCTTGTAGTTGATGCTAATTGGTTTACTTGGTGGAAGATCATATGTTCAGATCCTTAACGCATATTATTACCCCTTTGATTACGAACATGAATATGCTTTGTGGGTAGTTACGTTTGTTCCTGAGGACATGGGTGAAGTCTTGCTATTAGTAGTCATGTGAATTTGGTATTCGTTCGATATTTTGATGAGATGTATGTTGTCTTTTCCTCTAGTGGTGTTATGTGAACGTCGACTACATGACACTTCACCATTATTTGGGCCTAGAGGAAGGCATAGGGAAGTAATAAGTAGATGATGGGTTGCTAGAGTGACAGAAGTTTAAACCATAGTTTATGCGTTGCTTCATTAGGGGCTGATTTGGATCCATGTGTTTAATGTTGTGGTTAGGTTTACCTTTATACTTCTTTTGTAGTTGCGAACGCTTGCAATAGGTGTTAATCATAAGTGGGATACTTGTCCAAGTAAGGGCAGTACCCAAGCACCGGTCCACCCACATATCAAATTATCAAAGTACCGAACGCGAATCATATGAGCGTGATGAAAACTAGCTTGACGATAATTCCCATGTGTCCTCGGGAGCTCCTTTCTCATTATTAGAAATTGTCCAGGCTTATCCTTTGCTACATAAAGGATTGGGCCACCTTGCTGCACTTTATTTACTTTGTTTACTTGTTACTCGTTACTATTTATCTTATCACAAAATTATCTATCACCTATAATTTTAGTGCTTGCAGAGAAAACCTTACTGAAAACCGCTTATCATTTCCTTCTGCTCCTCGTTGGGTTCGACACTCTTACTTATCGAAAGGACTACGATAGATCCCCTACACTTGTGGGTCATCAGATGGCCTCCTCCGTCACGGAGGAGGACATTACCAAGCTTCGGGTGGCCGGATACCTGGCACAAAACATCGCGCACAGGCTTCCAGCGGAGGGACAGATCACCCCCACTCCAAAGTCTCGGGAAAGAGTAGAGTTTCTTTCTCATTTCGTCCGCGGACTAAGATTTCCACTTCACCCCTTTGTCCGCGGTCTCATGTTTTACTATGGGCTGGACTTCCATGATCTAGCCCCAAATTCATCCTCAACATCTCGGTGTTTATCGTCGTGTGCGAGGCCTTCCTCCGCATCAAGCACCACTTCGGCCTGTGCCTACAAATCTTCTGCGTGTAGCCGAAGATCGTAAGTGACCAGCAAGCGGAGTGCGTAGGCGCCATGGTGGGCAGGATGCCCAACGTTACCTGGCTTGACGGCTCCTTTGTGGAGACCGTGAAAGGGTGGCAATCGGGGTGGTTCTACATCACCGAGCCGCGCGACGCCAACTGGGCGGCGGCCCCCGAATTCCGATCCGGAATCCCTATTTGGCTCACCTCCTGGGAAAAGAAGGGCCTGGCCTGGGGCAAACCTACGGAGCTGACAGGACTTCAGAACTGCATCAAAAACATGATGGACAAGAAGATCAAGCTTGTCAACGTGGTCCAGGTTATGCTCTCGCGCCGGATTCTTCCGTGCCAAAGACGGGCATTCAATCTATGGGAGTTCGATTCGGCCGAACACCAGACGCTACGAGGGCTTTTCGGCACGACGCATAAGGACATATGGAAGGTGTTGTTCAAGGCCACCGAAGTACCCCCTCCCACATCCGAGGACCGCGGGCTCAGCGCCACGCGGCTCGCCAATCTGGTAAGTTCTCTGGTCATCACTAGATGTACCTTTCCTAGCGTATTCGTGGGAGGATTTTAAGTTACCATGTTTACCGAATCAAGATTAGATGTTGACAGCGGAGCGGATCGACTGTCCGGCTCCGCTGCCGGAAGAACCAGCAACTGCACTCCTAACGGAGATGCTAGTTCCGGCGCCTTACAAGGCGCCGGAGAAGAAGGCCGAAAAGAAGGCCACGGGGACCAGGAAGGGTCTCCGACGCAAGGCTGCACCGGATGCCTCGTTCGAAGATGATGAGGCGCACTTCTCCCGCAAAGGGGAGGAGAAGAAGAAGAAGAAGGCCGCCCCATCTGGGGAGGCCGAAGGGTCAAAGAAAACGGCCACGGAGACCAGGAAGGGTCTCCGGTGCAAGGCCGTAATAGACTCGTCGTCCGAGGACGGCGAGGCAGATTCCTCTCGCGGAGACGGGGGGAAACATGAAGAAATTCCCCTCCCCGCATTAGGGAGGAGAAGAAAAGAAAAGCCGCCCCACAGGGGGAGGCTAGGACGCCGAAGAAGGGAAAGGGGTCCCTTCCGAATCACTCCACCACAGCCGCCTACAGCAAGGAGGAGTGGCTGCCCAGGGGCAAGCCCCTGGCGAGATCGTAAGTATCCGCACTCTGCAATACTTTTCGTGCGACTTAACTTCATAGTTTGTTATAACACCGAATGCGCATATGCAGTCCGACCATGTCCCATCTCGAGGTGCCCTCTTCGGCTGGGTCTCTGAGCGATTCGGCGATGAACTCGCTCCCGACGGCCACCTCCCCTCGGTCCGCGGATGACACTGAGGTGTTATCCCAAAGGATACCGGAACAGGGGGCGTCGCTTCTGGAGATGCCCCAAGGCGAAATTCCAGATGCCGGGGACATGGGGGGTAAAATCCCCATAGGCTATGCTGACGAGAGCCGCAGCAAGTCGGGCCCCCAGCCGGACACTGCACCGGAACCTCCAAAGGTTCAGGATTCGGGTAGGCAGCCTCTCGCTAAGGAGGGAGAGCCGTCCATGCCGATGACCTCCGTCACGCCGGAGGCGTCAGATAGTCTGCTAGAAGTGCTTCGCAGCGCTTCCATTGGTGAAGAGCACCGTACTCTTATGAGTACGGTGATTCAGAAGGTTCGGTCTGCCAAAAGTGGATTGACCGAAGCCTGCACCAGCCTCCTAACAGGCTTTGAGGTAAGTAATCAAAAGTGTGAGAAATTATCACCCAATAGACAGTAGCCACTGAGACTCTGTTTGGTGTTTGGAAAGAAAAGCCAAACGAAGGGTCAACTCTAAACCGCAGGAGTCTAACAGTATGTGTCTATGTGAATAAGCAGGCGGTGCTGCTTGCCGCTGCTTCCCGCACAACGGAGGTCGCCAGACTCGAACGAGACCTGAAGCAGGCCGAAGAGGAGCTCAGCCTCATGAAGAGGCATCTCGAAGAGAACAAAGGTAAGTGATACCCCGTCCATGTGTCATATATAGGAGAAAAAATTGGTGACGCTAACATAAAGCGTCATGATTTTTTAATAGGGGCCATGACCGAAGTGGCGGCCCTGAAGAAAGCGCTATCCGAGGCCGAAGACAAGGCGGCCATGGAGCGTATTGAGCGTGAAAAGCAAGATGCTAGGGTGGGCGAGGTACAGCAGGAGCTCCAGGAGTTCGACAAGAAGTTCGAGTCCTTGGAGCGTGACTTCAAGACGCAAGAGTCTGAGCTTGCCAAGGCCCTCCAGAGCGCGACAGATGCCAAGGCCGAATCCCAAAAGGCCCTCCAGGAAATCCAGGCGGCCAAGAAGATAGGGGCGGGTAAGGCATTCATTATGCAAAGTAAGCATGTGGAGGAGACATTTCTTTTACTTACCCGAATTTGGAGTTCTCCAGGGGCATTCGTAGATCTGCCACGCAGCATATCAGATGCCACGGAGTTCTACCGTGCCAAAGAGGGGAGCTCGACGGAGAAGTTGTTCTGGTCCCAGTATACTGGAGCCGAACACTCAATGCCTCTGAGTGACCAACTGAAGAAATTTGTCGAGCTCCACAGGGCGGCCGAACTGGCCATGAAGGACCTCATAGTCCGGATATGGCCTGGTGAGCCCTTGCCCGACAGCTATTTCGGCCTTATAAAGCGGATGGTAGATACCTATTCGCAGCTTGAAGTTATCAAGCAATCCGTTCGTATTGAGGGTGCCCGCCGGGCCTTTGCCCGTGCGAAGATGCATTGGGCCAAGCTGGATGCAAAGAAGCTGGTGAAGGATGGACCACCGGAGGGCAAGGCGCATCGCTACCCCGAGAAATATTACGATGGCGCTACGAAAGGCGCTCGCCTCGTGGCTGATGAATGTACCAAGGACATAATCTTTGAGTGAATGTACTCATGTCATCTTTATAATATGAAAACGAGTTTGTTTGCACTATATGGCGCTTTGTTGATTTAAAATATTACCTTCTGTGCGGCTGTTTATAAAATTCTAAAAGTAGGCCAGTTGTCGGCTTCCGCCCCCACGTAACTAGTACTGGGGTGTTCGTGAAAAACCCAAACACTCTTTATCCAAATTTTTGGTCCTTTAAGGAGGTGTTTAGCGCAGCGAACAAGGTAACTGGACTATGCGGCTTTATAATTCTCACTTAGCCATAGAAGTCTACAATTTTAAATTTTGGCGAAGCCCCTAGAATTCGGAAGGCCGAATTGGGGCGCTATACACGCCTAAATTGGACAAGGCCGATTCCTCGCCTGAAGCGGATTTTTTTAAGGATTTAAGACTTCTCGAACAGCAACTAGCTCTCACCGCATCATGATAGTCAGTTTTCGGCTTTCCCTACTGAGGTGCTCGTCCGGAAGAACCAGGACACAATCGCAGTAGTTCTCCCTGCGCTACCTTAGCCGATACTCCCTCCGTTCCTAAATATAAGGTGTATTAGTTTTTCAAAAAGTCAACTGTTGTCTATGTTTGACCAACTTTACAGCAAAATATATAATGATTTATAATACTAAATATATAAAATGTAAAAATATAGTTCGTGATGAATCTAGTGATAATGATTTGGTATTCTAGATATTGATATTTTTGTCTATAAACTTGGTCAAACTAAGAGAAGTTTGACTTTTTGCAAAAATAATACACCTTATATTGAGGAACGGAGGGAGTATAACAGAACATAAGGTACCAAAACAAGGGAGCCGGGCAAACCCAACTATTGACCCAAGACATGATTCGGAGCTGATGCATATAATGTTATAAGTTCGGGGTGCCGCACTGTCGAAAGTGTTTGGACTTATCTTGCCGTATTATGGGGCACCATAAGAAGCCCCTGGCAAACTGAACGTACCAAAGTGTACGGATGCAAAACATTTTTAGGGAAAATGTGAAGATAGTAATAATAAGCTGACACTGTATATTATTTCCCGTTGTTATTTAAATAATACGTCCAAGCGTATGTGTACAATTAATGCGTTAAGCAGAAACAAATAGGACTATTTGACATGTCCTATCCAAAGTGCGGGCCGCATGCGGGTATGTAAAACAGGTATAATGATCATTGACAGAGACCACCTGGGTATTCCCTTTGTGCGCGAAGCCTTTTACCTCCTTGGTTTTCCCTCCTGTGATAAGTCCGATGATTCGGTTCTCTGAAGGGGCTGCCCGAAAGTAGGGTCCTGAAAGAAAAGGAAGGTTATTACAGTATGCGGGTCTTGTGGCGGTTGAACCGCACTGTGGACCACATCACCGTTGCGCCTCCGCCTATGCCCATGGTATTTTGAGTGTGTAATTGTGTACGCGCGGCACAAATGCTTCCTGAATGGGGCTTGGGCGGAGGCCGAACTGCTAGTCGCGCTCTTGGCATGCCTGGCGATCCTGTTGCAGAGTACTCCGGACTCGCTTGACGGTGTTCAGGGTTGTTGTCGCCGAATTGGCGGTCTGCCGGAGAAGGCTGCTTTGACTTCTGCCGTGAGGGCCGCAGTGTGCTCTTTTGTACGGAGAGAGTGGTCTGTGTTTCCATTGACTATTATAACCCCGCGAGGTCCTGGCATCTTGAGCTTGAGGTATGCATAGTGTGGTACCGCATTGAATCGAGCGAATGCGGTTCGTCCAAGCAGTGCATGATAGCCACTACGGAAAGGGACGATATCAAAGATTAACTCCTCGCTTCGGAAGTTATCCGGGGATCCGAAGACCACTTCCAGTGTTATGGAGCCCGTACAACAGGCCTCTATTCCTGGAATTACACCTTTGAAGGTGGTTTTGGTGGGTTTGATCCTTGAAGGATCGATGCCCATTTTGCGCACTGTGTCCTGGTAAAGCAGGTTCAGGCTACTGCCACCGTCCATAAGGACTCACTTGAGGTGGAATCCGTCGATGATTGGGTCAAGGACCAATGCGGCTGGACCGCCATGACGGATGCTGGTAGGGTGGTCCCTACGATCAAAAGTGATCGGACAGGATGACCATGGGTTGAACTTTGGGGCGACTGGCTCCATCACATAGACGTCCCTAGTGCACACTTCCGTTCCCGTTTGGGAATGTGGGTCGCATAGATCATGTTTACTGTTTTCACCTGGGGAGGAAATTTCTTTTGTCCCCCGGTGTTCGGACGCCGGGGCTCCTCGTCATCATTGCTGTGCAGCCCCTTGTCCTTATTTTCGGCATTTATCTTGCCGGCCTGTTTGAACACCCAACAATCTATGTTAGTGTGGTTGGTTGGCTTATCAGGGGTGCCGTGAATTTGGCACGAGCGGTCGAGTATGCGGTCCAGACTGGACGATCCCGGATTGTTTATTTTCAACGCCTTTTTCCGCTGACCGGATTTTGAGCCACTGAATCCGGCATTGACTGCCGTGTCTTCGGTGTTGTCGCCATTGTTCCAACGCTTATGTCTGTTGTGTCGTGGCTTGTCGTTACTGTCGCGAACGTCGGAAGTGCCGGAGTTTCTTGGCGTGGTGCTACTGCAAGCCAGCCAGCTGTCCTCGCCCGCGCAAAAGCGGGTCATGAGTGTCGTGAGGGCCGCCATGGACTTCGGTTTTTCTTGGCCGAGGTGTCGGGCAAGCCACTCGTCGTGGATATTATGCTTAAAGGCCGCCAAGGCTTCGGCGTCCGGACAGTCCACAATTTGGTTCTTTTTAGTTAGGAACCGAGTCCAGAATTTCCTGGCTGATTCTCCGGGCTGTTGGGTAATGTGACTCAAGGCATCAGCATCTAGTGGTCGCACGTAAGTGCCTTGGAAGTTGTCGAGGAACGCGTCCTCCAGGTTCTCCCAACTGCCGATGGAATTTGCCAGCAGACTATTCAGCCAGTGTCGGGCCGGTCCTTTGAGTTTAAGGGGAAGATACTTGATGGCATGTAGATCATCACCGCGGGCCATGTGAATGTGGAGAAGGAAATCTTCGATCCATACCACGGGGTCTGTTGTGCCATCGTATGATTCGATGTTTACGGGTTTAAACCCTTCTGCGAATTTGTGATCCATTACTTCGTCAGTGAAGCAGAGGGGGTGTGCGGCGCCTCTATGCCGGGCTATGTTACTACGCAGTTCGAATAAGTCTGGTCGGTTAAGTTCGGCCCGGACGGACTTGTTGATAGTGTATCCGGCATGACGGTCATCGTCATGTGTTGGGGCGCGCCCCTGCAATCCGTAGATCGATCTTGGCTATCCTGCTTTGTTTTCCAATATGTCTCGCAGGTCCCGCCTATTGCCCCGGGCCGTAGTGTATTGTCGTGGGGGTGCGGGCTGGTATTCGGGCTGAAACGCCGTTTTATCCTGGCCACCAGGTGGCCGGTCAGCCTCGTCCTGTGCTGGTAGTGTGGGCTTTAGGACCTCCTCCTCGAGTTGAGGTAGCAATTTGTGCTTTGGGTAACCTTTGGTGTGGCGCTCGAGTCCGTATTCCTTGGCTGCTAGGACCTCAGTCCATCTATCTGTGAACAGATCTTGATCAGCTTGGAGCTGCTGCTGCTTCTTTTCAGGATTCTTGCAGTGGCCATAAGCCGGCGCTTGAAGCACTCCTGCTCTACGGGATCCTCAGGTATGCCGAATTTATCGTCGCCGAGGCTCACCTCGTCTTCGGAGGGAGGCATGTAGTTGTCCTCTTCCAAGTATCCGTCCGTCGCCTGTTCATTTGGGCTAACCTGCCCATCTTCCTGTCCGGCCTGCTCGAAGGCAGGTTGATCGGGATTGTATTCATCTTCGGCACCATTCGGACTATTTTCATCTCCTGTGCCGGTATTGCTGTGGCGGGGCTTAGAGCGGAGCCGATGACGCCCATGCTTTGATTTCTTCCCTAAGGGGTTATCCTCTATTGCCTCATCACCATTGGTTTCTTTGGGAGTGTCCACCATATATATATATATATCATACGAGGAGGTGGCTGTCCAGCGCCCCGTGGGCGGTGGTTCCTGTTCTTCTCCTACATCATCATCCACACTGTCGATGTCTTCGGAGTCGAAGTCAAGCACGTCGGTCAAATCGTCGACAGTGGCAATGAAGTGGGTGGTGGGTGGGTAATGAATTTCCTCGTCGCTTGCTTCCCACTCAAGCCAGACATAGTTCGGCCAAGAGTCTCCTGACAGAGAGAGAGACCTTAATGAATTCAGCATGTCGCTGAAGGGCGAGTGCTGAAAGATATTAGCAGCGGTGAACTCCATTACCGGAGCCCAATCGGATTCGATGGGCCCGGGTGCGTACGTCTAGAACCTACAGCCGGACACAAGTCCGGGGGTCCGGTGACACAGAATTCCTTAGAGGTGGGGTCTGTGTTTGGCTCTACCGCCGATGAGTATGCGGCCTCCAGAGCGGGGTCCATCCACCCGTCCTCAGATGACGTGATCTGCCCCGGATTTTGGTTTGGAGCTACTGCAGGTGCGATATCCCGAATATTGTCTGGCAGCAGATCTAACCGTGCTTGTCGTGACTGTTCGGCGCTCTTGGCGTAGGCCTGAATCCATCGAAGATCAAGTCTCGCGGATATCGGCTGTGTAGTTCAAGTTTCCAAACCTGACCTGATGGCCAGGAGCGTAGCTGTCGATCTGCTCCAGATGGCCAAGCGAATTGGCCCGCAGTGCGAAGCCGCCGAACATGAAGATCTGTCCGGGGAGAAAAGTCTCACCCTGGACCATGTTGTTGTTGATGATTGAAGGAGCCATCGAGCCTTGCTGCAACAACATAGAGGAACTCTCAATGAAAGCACCAATGTCGGTGTCAAAACCGGCGGATCTCGGGTAGGGGGTCCCGAACTGTGCGTCTAAGGCTAATGGTAACAAGAGGCAGGGGACACGATGTTTTACCCAGGTTCGGGCCCTCTCGATGGAGGTAATACCCTACTTCCTGCTTGATTGATCTTGATGATATGAGTATTACAAGAGTTGATCTACCACGAGATCGTAGAGGCTAAACCCTAGGAGCTAGCCTATGATTATGATTGTTCTTGTCCTACGGACTAAACCCTCCGGTTTATATAGACACCGGAGGAGGCTAGGGTTACACAGAGTCGGTTACCAAGAAGGAGATCTATCATCCAAATCGCCAAGCTTGCCTTCCACGCAAAGGAGAGTCCCGTCCGAACATGAGATGAAGTCTTGAATCTTGTATCTTCATAGTCCAACAGTCCGGCCAAAGTATATAGTCCGGCTATCCGGATACCCCCTTATCCAGGACTCCCTCAGTGCTTGCCCATGGCTTGAAGTTATAAAGCAGCCGGTCTGCATTGAAGGTGCGCGGATGGCCTTTGCCCGCGCCAAGGTGCACTGGGCGAAGATGGATGCCCAGAAGCTGATGACCAAGGGGCCGCCTGAGGGCAAGGAGCACCATCGACCCGAGTTATATTTTGATAGTGTCCTGGAGGGATCCCGCCTTGTGGCGGAACAATGTGCCAAGGATATCATATTTCCATGAATACATTCATGTTATCCTGTCCTGTAATATGAAACAAGATCTTTATGTAATATAATGCTTGTTTGTTTCAAAATTTTACCTCCTGTGCGGCCGTTTATGAAATCTGAGAGTTGGCCAGTCGTCAGCTTCTGCCCCCACGTAGATAGTACGGGGGTGTTCGGGATATATATAAACACTCTTTACTCCAAATTTTGGTCCTTAAAGGAGGTGTTTAAGGCAACGAACAAGGCAATCGAACTATACGGCTTTATCACCCTCACTTAGCCATAGGAGTTTGACATTGAAAATTTTGGGGCAACCCCTGGTGTTCGGAAGGACGAACTTGGGACGCTATACACGCCTAATCGGATAAGAACCAATTCCTCGCATGAAGCGTAAAAAATCTCTAAGGATTTGAAAACCTCTCGAACAGCTGACCAGCTCTCGCCGCATCATGACAGTCAGTTCTTGGCTTTCTCTACTGAGGTGCTCGTCCAGAAGAACCGAGACACAATCGCAGTAGTTCTCCCTTTACTACCCTAGCTGATATAGCATAACGTAAGGTAGTAAGCACAGGAGCCGGGCAACCCAACTATTGACCAAAGACATGATTTGGAGCCGATGCATATAATGCTATAAGTTCGGGGTGCCGAACTGTACTGTAAAAGTGTTCGAACTTTATTGCCGTATTGGCGGGCGTGATGAAGCCCCTGGTGAAGTAATGCGTACCAGATTGTACGGTTGCAATTGATAAAAATACAAAGACAAGGAAAAAATCAAGTAATAAGCTGATGCTTCAAATAATGAGCCGCGAATTATTTTCCATTGTAATTTGATTAATACGTCGAGGCGTACTTGTACAAGTAATGCGATAAGCAAGTAACACTATTTAACATGCCATGACCAAGGGCGAGCTGCGTGCGGGTATTTAAAACAGGTATAACAATCATTAGCAGAGACCACCTAGGAATTCCTTTGTCCGTCAAAGCCCCTTGCCTTCTTTGTGTGTCTGTCCCGCGATGGGTCCGATGATCAGGTTATCAGAAAAGCCTCTAGGAGAGAAAAACCTGAAAGAAAGAGAAAAAGTGAAGATATGCGGATCTAGGGGTGGTTGAGCCGCATTGTGGACCGCGGTCTAGCTGTGCCTCCGTCCATTCCTATGGTATTTTAAGTGTGTAATTATGTATGCGCGGCACAAATGTCACCGCTTGATTGGGACTGGGACAGAGGCCGAATTGCTAGTCGAGCTCTGGACGAGCTGGATGGTCCTGCTGCAGAGTAGTTCGGACTCGCTTGACGGTGTCCGGGGGCTTCACTGCCGAATTGAGGTTCTGCCTAAAAAGGCTACTCTGTACTTCTGCTGCAAGGGCCGCGGTGTGCTCCTCAGTACAGAGGGAGCGCTCCGTATTTCCATTGACTGTTATAACACCGCGTGGTCCGGGCATCTTAAGCTTGAGGTAGGCATAGTGCGGCACCACATTGAATCTAGCGAATGCGGTTCGTCCGAGCAGTGCATGATAACCACTGCAGAAGGGGACGATATCGAAGATCATCCCTTCGTTTTGGAAATTATCCGGGGATCCGAAGACCACTTCCAGTGTGATTGAGCCCGTACAGCAGGCCTCTACACCTGGTATGACACCTTTAAAGGTGGTTTTTGTGGGTTTGATCCTTGAGGGATTGATACCCATTTTGCACACTGTATCCTGATAGAGCAGGTTCAGGCTGCTACCACCATCCATGAGAACTCGCGTGAGGTGGAATCCATCAATAATTGGGTCAAGGACCAGTGCGGCCGAACCGCTATGACGGATACTGGTCGGATGGTCCCTGCGATCAAAGGTGATCGGACAGGATGACCATGGGTTGAACTTTGGGGCGACTGGCTCCATCGCATAGACGTCCCTGAGTGCACGCTTGCACTCCCTCTTTGGGATATGGTTGGCGTATATCATATTCACCATTTTAACTTAGGGGGGATTTCTTCTGTCCCCCTGTGTTCGGTGGTCAGGGTTCCTCATCATCGCCATTGCTTTGTGACCCTTTCTCCTTGTTCTCGGCATTTAACTTGCCGGCCTGTTTGAAGACCCAACATTCCCTGTTGGTATGATTGGCTGGTTTATCAGGAGTGCCATGGATTTGGCATGGCCGGTCTAGTATGCGGTCCAGACTGGACGGGCCCGGATTATTTCTCTTGAATGGCTTCTTCCACTGACCGGACTTAGAGCCACTGAATCCGGCGTTGACCGTCGTGTCTTCGGTGTTGTCACTGTTGTTTTGACGCTTATGTCTATTGCGTTGGGGCTTACCTTTGTTGTTTATGGCTTCAGAAGTGCCAAGTTCGCTTGCATTGTTGTTGCTACGGGCTAGCCAGCTGTCTTCGCCCGCACAGAAGCGGGTCATGAGTGCCGTAAGGGCTGACATGGACTTCGGTTTTTCCTGGCCGAGGTGTCTGGCCAGCCATTCGTCACGGATGCTGTGCTTAAAGGCCGCTAGGGCTTTGGCGTCCGGACAATCGATGATCTGGTTCTTTTTAGTTAGGAACCGAGTCCAAAATTTCCTGGCTGACTCTCCAGGCTGTTGGATTATATGACTTAGGTCATCGGCATCCGGAGGTCGGACATATGTACCTTGGAAGTTGTCGAGGAAGGCATCCTCCAATTCCTCCCAGCTGCCAATGGAGTTTTCGGGCAGACTGCTTAACCAGTATCTAGCTGGCCCCTTGAGTTTGAGCGGGAGGTATTTGATGGCGTGAAGATCATAGCCGCGGGCCATATGAATGTGGAGAAGAAAATCCTCAATCCACACCGTGGGGTTTGTTGTGCCATCATATGATTCAATGTTTACGGGTTTAAACCCTTCTGGGAAATCCTGTCCCATTACTTTGTCTATGAAGCAAAGGGGGTGTGCGGTGCCTCTATATCAGGCCAAGTCGTTATGTAGCTCGGATGGAGCTCGTCTGCGGTTTTCAGCCCGGACGTGGTTATGTTTGTCACGTTCAGCCAGATTGGCGTCGTTGCACGTCGAGGCACGCCCCCGTGATCCATAGATTGATCTTGTCTGACCTACTCTCTTTTCCAAATCGTGTCATAGGTCATGTGTATATCCCCGAGCTGTTGTATTTCTGTTTATTCGGCGAGGTAGTGCGGGCTGGTATTCGGCTTGAGGTGCCGCCTTGTCCCAGCCACGTAGTGGTCAGTCAGCCGTATTGTACCTTGGTAGGACGGGCTCCAATGCCTCGTCATCGAATTGTGGTAACAGTTTGCGCTTCGGGTAGCTTTTGGTTGGGCGCTCGAGGCCATATTCCTCGGCTGCCAGGACATCAGCTCATCTTTCATTGAGCAGATCTTGATCAGCTTGAAGCTGCTGCTGCTTCTTTTTTCAGGCTTCTTGCAATGGCAATTAGCTGACGCTTAAAGCGTTCCTATTCGGTGGGCTCTTTAGGCACGATGAAATCTTCGTCACCGAGGCTAACCTCGTCCTCGGAGAGTGATAGGTAGTTGCTATCCTCCGAGTCTTCGTTCATGGCGTGTTCGCCAGGGCTGACGCGCCCATCCTCCCATTCCTCATGTTCAGAGGTCGGCTCAACGGGATCTTCATTGTTTTCGGCACCGTCCGGAGTGTTGTCCTCTTCTGTGATGGTATTGCTATTTTTACTACGGCGTGGCTTAGAGCGGCACCGCTGATGTCGGCGCTTCGACTGTATCTCAGGAGGTTTATCCTCGACTGGATTTTCATCGTTGCCTTTGTTTTCTTTGGGTGTACCCACCATGTATATATTGTATGAGGAGGTGGCTGTCAATTGCCCTGTAGGCAGTGGTTCCTGATCCTCTCCGGCATCATCGTCCATACCGTGAATGTCTTCGGAGTCGTAGTCAAGCATGTTGGTTAGGTTGTCGATAGTGGCTATAAAGTGGGTGGCGGGTGGGTAACAAATTTCTTCATCATCCACTTCCCATTTGAGCTGGACATAGTTTAGTCGAGCGTTCCCCAACAAGGAGAGGGATTTTAGTGAGCTTAATGTTGGGGAACGTAGCAATAATTCAAAATTTTCTATGCATCACCAAGATCAATCTATGGAGATTCTAGCAACAAGAGAGGGAGAGGATGAGCATCTTCATACCTTTGAAGATCGCTAAGCGGAAGCGTCACTAGAACGCGGATGAGGGAGTCGTACTCGCGGCGATTCAAATCGCAGAAGATCCGATCTAACGCCAAACAGATGGCGCCTCCGTGTTCAACACATGAATAGCCTAGGGACGTCTCCTCCTTCTTGATCCAGCAAGGGGAGAGGAGAAGTTGAGGGACTCCGGCATCACGACGACGTGGTGGAGGAGCTTGCAGTTCTCCGGCAGGGCTTCTCCAAGCACTACAGAGGAGGAGGTGGAGTTGGAGAGGGGAAGGGCTGCGCCAGGGGAAAGGTGTGGCAGCCCTCCCACACCCCACTATTTATAGGGGGAAGGGGAGAGGGGGCCGTCCCCCTTAGATCTCATCTAGGGGGGGCAAGGGGGGGGGGACTTGCCCCCCAAGTTGGTGGGAGGCTCCCCCACCCCCTAGGGTTTTCAACCCTAGGTGCCTTGGGCCCTAGGGGGTGCACCAGCCCACTAGGGGGCTGGTTCCGACTCTTGTTCAGCCCACTAAGTCCCCGTGGTAGGTGGACCCACCCGGTAGACCCCCGGACACCTTTTGGTGGTCCCGGTACAATACCGGTAACCCTAAAATTATTTCGGTGACTGAAACTGGACTTCCCATATATAAATCTTTACCTCCAGACCATTCTGGAACTCCTCGTGACATCCGGGATCTCATCCGGGACTCCGATCAACATTCGGTAACTGCATACTAATTCCCATATGAATTCTAGCGTCACCGAACCTTAAGTGTGTAGACCCCATGGGTTTGGGAATCATGCAGACATGACCGAGACAACTCTCTGGCCAATAACCAACAACGGGATCTGGATACCCATGTTGGCTCCCACATGTTCCACGATGATCTCATCGGATGAACCATGATGTCGGGGATTCAAAATCCCGTGTACAATTCCCTTTGTCAATCGGTACGTTACTTGCCCGAGTTTCGATCATCGGTATCCCAATACCTTGTTCAATCTCGTTACCGGCAAGTCACTTTACTCGTTCCGTAATGCATGATCCCGTGACTAACTACTTAGTCACATTGAGCTCATTATGATGATGCATTACCGAGTGGGCCCAGAGATACCTCTCCATCATACGGAGTGACAAATCCCAATCTCGATTCGTGCCAACCCAACAGACACTTTCGGAGATACCTGTAGTGCACCTTTATAGCCACCCAGTTACATTGTGACATTTGATACACCCAAAGCATTCCTACGGTACCCAGGAGTTGCACAATCTTATGGTCTAAGGAAATGATACTTGACATTAGAAAAGCCTTTAGCAAACAAACTACACGATCTTGTGCTATGCTTAGGATTGGGTCTTGTCCATCACATCATTCTCCTAATGATGTGATCCCGTTATCAATGAGATCCAATGTCCATGATTAGGAAACCATGACCATCTATTGATCAAAGAACTAGTCAGCTAGAGGCTCACTAGGGACATGTTGTGGTCTATGTATTCACACATGTATTATGGTTTCCGATCAATACAATTATAGCATGAACAATAGACAATTATCATGAACAAGGAAATATAATAATAACCATTTTATTATTTCCTCTAGGGCATATTTCCAACTGTCGGCGTTCTGAGAACGGGGGTCCCCAGACTTGCCTGCCTGCGGCCTGCGGCGTGGCTCAAGGGGCGGCCCAGCACGACCCATCTTCATCAGCACGAGCTCAAGACCCTCGCGAGGGGCCAAGCCTCACGGGGTGGACGACAGGAAGCTTCCTCAGGCACGGCCTCGTCAGGATGGCTCGCGAGGAGGTGGAGAGATCAAGGCGGGGTACCTCACGAGGTGCCCATGATGCAAGCCGTGACGACCGAGGGCGCCAGGCGGGCGCCAGCCCGCGCAGTGTCCTCCTTTCCTCTTTGGTGCAAAGGGGGCAAGCGCAGGCAAGAGCATCAAGCAAAGGCATCCGTTTCGGTGCAACAAGACCAAGACCAACGCAACGGCAGGAAGGAAGTCATTTTGGAGCCCAAGCCGGCGTCACCACGAGAGCCTTTGGCAGGCGAGGACCAACTTTAGTCAGGATAAGTGTACTAGATGTTCCCCTTCAAAATGTCCAACTGTTGGCGCCCTTCCCGCTCAATATTTGGGAAGAGGCCCAGGGCCTTTGCCTATAAATAGGACTAGCCACCCAAGAGGATAGGGAGGGATCGAAGGATCGAGATCATCATCTAGAAACCAGCAGAGAAAGAGCGACTGAACTCCCCCTAGCAGTTCATCGCACCAGCCAAGAATAGACCCTCACGAGGCTGTTCTTGCTTGTATTGTTCATCATCAGCCCAAGAGGCAATCCACCACACCACAAACTAGGGTAGGGTATTACACCACAATGGTGGTCCGAACTAGTATAAACCCTGTGTCTCTTGTGTTGTTCCTTTCATAGCTTAGATCCTAGCGAGGTGGTGAGGTGCAGGTAGGTAGAGGGCGAGATCTCCGTGCACACCCCAGTGTTCGAATCTAGAGGGTCTGCCGGAACCCGAAATCCGACATTTGGCGCGCCAGGTAGGGGTGCGCCGGAATTCGTCTTCCGTCGCCCTGTTCTTCACCGACCATCGCATCCATGTCGGACGCTCGTCGGGCCCGCGCCGAGCATCGAGCCGCTCTCGCTTCCTATGTCACCCAGACGGCCCCCATCGGCGGCCGCCCCCGCCGTTCCTCGTCGCGTGCCGTCAACGCCGCCACCGGCCCAGCGGGGAACGAGCAGCAAGCATCGTCCCAGCATCCGTCAATGAGGCGAGACGGCCGCACTACTACTCCCTCACTCACCCCAGCTGGTTCTTCGTCCCGTGCGCTCCGTGCGACCATGGATGCTCGAGCTGCGCTCTTTGTGGCAAACGAGCTCCTGCGCTACCGTCCAGTCGACGACATCTACGAAGAGTGGCTCGACCGCGTCGCCGAGCTCGTCCGCGCCACAGGGGGCTCCCCCGCACCATCCATCTCGCTGCACCGCGCCCCGCCCTGTGCGGGCAATGAAGCTCCGGGGGAGCCTCAGCCGCCTCCCCCTCAAGAAGGCGCCCTAGCCCCAAGGCGCGTGGCCCCTGGGCAGAACCCACTCCGTCCGGCGCCAGCGCGGCAAGAGCAGAGTTGCCAAGAGGTCCCTCGTCCCCAAGAAGCTGCCCGAGTGCTCCCCGCTCCGGCCCGTCGCGACCACGCTCCTGTTCTAGCACGCCAAGACCCCGCTCTGCTCCCAGCTGCAGCACATGGGGACCCGCAAGACCAAGCTCTTCATCACCAAAGGCCTCCTGTGGCCACCGCAGGCTGCTGCGCCTTCACCACCGAGCTGCGCAGCGTCACGTTGCCCGGCAAGTTCAAGCCGGACGTGCCTCCTCGCTATGACGGCATGGCCGACCCTACGGAGTTCCTCCAGCTCTATGAGCTGGGCATCGAAGCCGCCAACGGGGATGAGAAGGTCATGGCGAACTGGTTTCCCATGGCACTCAAGGACGGGGCCCGCACCTGGCTCCTGAACCTGGCTCCTGGCACGATCTCCTCCTGGGACGAGATGCACACCCGTTTCATCACCAACTTCCAAGGTACTCGCGACCGGCCACCCGCCGTGAGCGACATGCACCGCATCAAGCAGCAACCAGGGGAGACCCTGCAGAAGTTCATCCAGCGCTTCAACAACGCACGCCTCAAGATTCCCAAGGTGACTGAGGAGGCCATCATCTCGGCCTTCTCCGACGGTGTGCGTGACGTCAAGATGAAGGAGGAGCTGGCGATGGATGAAGATCTACGCACTTCCTTGGAGCTGTTCAACTTGGCGACCAAGTGCGCCAGGGCTGAGGAAGGGCGCCTTTCCCTCCTCGAGCTGCCAGCCGCGGACCCAGAAGAGAAGAAATCCAAGGCCAAGGACGTGAAGCGCAAGGGGGCTGCCGTGCTCGCGGCAGAACCTGACACCAAGCGGGGCAGAGATCAGCCCGAGTCTTTCAAGGGCAGCCGGTACTGTGTGTACCACGACCTCCACACCCACAACACCAATGAATGTCAAGAGCTCCGAGCCGTGTGAGAAGGGAGGATCAGCCAGCGCCTCGACCGCAACAATCGAGGCTACGGTCGAGGAGGAGGAAGGAACGCGGGGTGTTGGGAAGACCGCGGCCCTCGCCAAGGGTGGCGCGACCGACCTCGCGAGGATCGCTGGCAGGATCAGCCTCGCGAGGGAGACTGGAGGGATCAGCCTCGCAAGGATCGTCCGCAAGGAAATGCAGGCCTCCCTCCACTGCCGCCGCAGCCAAGGAGAAACGAGGACCATCATCAGGACGAGGGGGCTGGTGGCTTCCAGGAGCCGCGCGCGATCGCCTGCATCCTGGGCGGAGCTCAAGCCCCAGCCTCTGAACGCATCTTCAAGCAGTTGGCCCATGAAGTGAATGCAGTCCTCCCCAAGCTCGAAGCCACGCGCCCCCTCAGGTGGTCGGCGTGCGCCATCATGTTCAGCTCAGCGGATCAGCTCAAGTGCGCGGCCACAGCCGGAGTCCTCCTGATGCTTTGCTCCCCAGTCACCAGCAACGTGCAAGTCACCAGGACCCTCATCGACGGCGGGGCAGGGCTCAACGTCCTGTCCGTAGAGACGTTCAACAATCTCCAAGTGCCTTACGATCAGCTTCAGCCAACCAAGCCTTTCTCCGGAGTCACCGATGGCTCCACGGTTCCGATTGGGCAGGTCCGCCTCCCTGTCACCTGCGGGGCACGCAACAACTACCGCACCGAGCTCATCAACTTCGATGTCGCCCACATTCTCCTGCCATACAATGCCATCCTCGGGTACCCAGCTCTCGCCAAGTTCATGGTCGTGACTCATCACGGCTAAAACATCCTCAAGATGCCAGGAAGCGGTGGAGTCATCACGGTGCCTTGTGAAGAAAGAGATGTAGTGTGCTCCCTGGAGCGAGCTTTTCAGGCCGCATCACTGGAAGACCCAGATCGCGGGAGCGGGAGGCTCCCTGAGACCGCTCCCAAGAAGAAAAAGACATCACCAGGCCCGACCCCTCAGGAGGTAGGCCCCTCAGGGTCTGCGCCTGCTCAGGGGGCACCTCCTTCTATCGCATAGGAAGGCGCGCCTGGCACCCTCCTCAAGCAAGGCTCGGGGGCTCCCTCCTGGAGGGTCACTGACCTTGCTAAGGTCACGAGGGAGGCGCTTGGGCACCACTTGGAGGCGTGCTTCAAAGCATGTTTCCCTCAGGAAGGAGCAAGGCAAAGAGGGCCAAACCCTCAGGAGTTCGTCAGTCAGATCACGCAGGAGTTGCAGGAGTCAAGAGTCATGAGTGGCAGCCGCCGCTTACCTGCCGCAGCTCCCCATCTAGGCGAGGATGATGGGCTACGCGTCTGCATCGACATCCCAGGGCTCAACCGAGCCGCCTCTCAGGAGCGCTTCTGGCCCTCACGCGCGGGGCTCGCATGCCCTACGGCTTGCCGAACGCGGCCGCCGCGTACCAGCGCCTCATGAGGAGCATCCTGGAGGCTCAGGAGGCCAGGCGTTCCGCAGCCCTGGCGGAGATGGAGATGGTCCACGAGGAGCCACCAGCGCCTCCGGAACCTCCCGAGGCTCATGGGCCTGGGGGCTCATGAAGATCGGCTTCCACAGCCCATGACGTCTGCTACTTCAACACCCCTTCATCTTCAATGCTATCAGGTGACATCCTTCAAGTTTCGTTTCTAGCTGGGAGCGCCCCCAGGGCTGCATTATTCCCAGGTAGCGTGGGTCCGTCCCTGCGGCATGTATCCCCTTTTTACTTTATGTTCCTAGCTTGCTTTGTTGGGGGCGCCCCTCGGGCTGCATCATCCCCAATTCGCTCGGGCCAGACCCAGCGGCATGTACCCCTCTTGCGTTTATTTTCGGGCCATGCATTCGACCCATCATGCTTGTTATTTGATGCCTGTCCACGGCACCTCTTCTTCCTTCATGTCGGCCGCTTGCACGTTAAAGGGGGGGAGGGTACCTGAGCATCGCGACTCATGGGCTCCTACTGGCCCTCTAGCCCTCACCCTCTGGTTTTGTCCACGGCATCACGACCTGGCATACCAGCGACGGCTGAGACCCGCTCGAGGGCCGGGACCCGAGGACGTAGAGCGTCGGCATCTAACCAAACTTGCAGGAACACATCACAAGTTAAGGCCCAGTGCCAGGCGCAACCCGCCTTGAGGTAGGGCCCCGTGAGTCCCGCGCTGGCTCACGGGTGCCCAGATACACCTCGTCAGGCCCTACCGTGCCAGCCACATGTCAGGGCGGGGCTGTACACGCCCCAGGGGCTCCTCCCGGAGGGGAGCCCCCTCCCACGCACTAGTGGAAGCACCATGCTCCGCACTGGCTAATGACACTGCTGAGGAGCGGCTATGCCCGTACACATACGGAAGCGCTATGCTCCGCGCTGGTGATAAACAACTAAGGGTGGCCCCCGGCCGCATCAACCTCAGGGAGCCCAGAGCTCAATGTCTGCCTTATCGCAACGCCTCCCCTCGGGAGTGCCGCGCGAGGGGGCTGGGCACGGGGGTTGTGCCTGGGTCACGCCCAGACGCACGCCACCCAGCCAAGCCCCTCGGGCCTAGTTCGTCGCACGTCCCTCCCCGAGCGGAGCCAAGGTATGAAGGCCGTTTGAGCGTCAAGGGGGACTCCTGAGCATCGCGACTCAGGAGCCTAACTGGTCACGTAGCCCCTCACTCCTTAGTTCCGAAAGGCTAACGGCGGTTGAGGTATGCGCGGGGCCGGGCTCCACAGACGTAGAATGGTAGATTCACCCCCACATCTCACCTTCCTACTTGCTATTCATGCTCCAAGGGGGACTCCTGAGCATCGCAACTCAGGAGCCTAACTTGTCACGTAGCCCCTCACTCCTTGGTCCCGTCCTGGTTTCCGGTCGGGGCTAATGGCGGCTGAGGTATGCGCGGGGCCGGGCTCTGCCGGCGTAGAACATAAGCAAGTAGGAAGGAAAAGCACAAATCTCAAGGAATTCAAAAGCAAATATTACAGCCCATAACTGTTATCACAACACCAAACACAAGTTTAAACGCCTCCCCGAGGCATGATGCATGTTGCAGGAGCTGAAAGCAGAACAAGAGCCACAACAAAGTCATTTGTTGGCGGCGGAGCTGCGCGGAGCGGGTTTGCCTTGTGAAGCCGCAGGGCCGGCAGCGCCTCGCTTCGGCTTGGTGCTGAAGGCTCGGAACTTCGCCAGCAGAGCCTCCGCACGACCCTTCACGGCCTCAGCAGCGGCAGCGGCAAGCTCGCCGCTCGCTGGCTCCAGCAGGCTGTCGAGGTCGACGTTGGGATCGCGAAGGTAGACGTGGGTAAGGACCCGCGTCAGCGCTACAGAAGACAGGACACGCGCCTCAGCCTCAGCCGTAGGGCCAAGGCCAAGGGTGACATCTTGAAGAGCACGGATCAGAAAGGGGAGCAGCTTGGCTGGGCCGTCCTCGGCGCCGGCCAGCGGGCTCTCCAGGCCGCTGTCGTAAAGCGACCTCAGCAAGGTGCGAGCCTTCACCTCCATCTCCGTGAAGGCCTCACGGTCCTCAGCGAGGACCCGGGCCTTGCCGTCCAGCTCGACCTTCCTCGCCTCCAACTCCTGCTCCAGTGCGCCCAGGCGTCATGGCGCTTGTTAAGCTTGGCGTCTCGGTCCTTGACGGCTGCCTCGCGAGCCTTCATGTCTTCCTCCTTCTCTTGGCGAATGCGGACCTCCTTGGCAAGCTGGTCCCGCAGGCCCTGCAGCTCGCTCTCCAGCGCCTTGCAGCGACCTCGGGCATCGGCCGCCTCCCCCAAGGCAGCATCGCGAGCAGCCTTCGCCCCAAGGACGGCCTGCTTCTCCTCGTCGCAAGACGTCGAGGCCTGAACCAGCGCCGCTCGAATCGAAGCGTCAGAGCGAATCTAGCCAGAAGCCAGCTCCAAGCGCCCGGCCACCAAGCGAGGGTCGGCGCCCAGAAGATCTTGCCGCAGCCGGTCCAGTACAGCAGTAGCATGATCCAAAACCGTGGGAGGAGTCGGAGAAACAACAGTTGGTGGAGTAGGAGGAGAGGACGGCAACGTAACCACAGTATCCTGAGGCGGGACCTGCTGCGCCCCAACAGCTGTGGCGGTGGTATCAGGCAAGGATGCCTCAGGAGTCGCTTGGGCCGTGGGGGCTGAGCTCGCCCCAGCCAGCTCCACCAGGCCTCACGAGGACGACCGGGCAGGAGAGGCCCGTGCCTTGTAGTCACCTCCTTTCGCGGGCAAAGGCGCTGCCCCAGACGGAACCTCAGGAGCTCCCTTCAGCTTCTTCGTCGCAGGCGCCAGCCTAGCCAAGAGATACAGACATCAAGCCTCAGCGACAGAATAGGGAATAAAACAAGAATCAAGCACTTACTGGTCATCACTCGCGAGCTCGAGCAACCTCCGGCCATACTTGAAGCCTGAGAGCCGGCTGCAGGGATCAGCCTCAAGAAGCTCGGGAGCAGGAGGCGTGTCTGCAGATCGCCTCAGAGGCAAGTCCTGTCCTTCTCCCGGATCGGGGGCAAGCTCTCGCCGCCTCGCTCGTCGCCATCCTCATCATCACTCGGCAAGAGGTGGAGAGCGCGGGACCTGCGCCGGGGGAGGGGCGCTCTCGACTCCCCGTCGGTAGCCTCGGAGTCAGGCCCTCTTACCACTCCTCTTCTTCCTCCTCTTCGCTGGAGTCACCAGAGGACACGTTCACCGTCACCAGGGCCGCCGGGTCCTCGGGAACCTCCATGGGCACGGGCCCGTCCCCATTGAAGGCGGGCATGGAGTCCACCGCCTGCTCCCAATCATCTTGAAGGAACAGGGGTACAGGGGCACCCTCCAGCCTCGCCACATCTCCTCCGACCAAAGACTGGAGGACCGCGGCCAGATCTTCATCGGCCAAGATTGCGGGGCTCGGGCGGGGTTTCCATAGCGGAATCGAGTACTTACGAAGCGGGGCCACCTGGTGCTCCAGGGACTCCCTTAGGAGCGACGCACCGGTCAGCTTCGCAGCCGCCATGTTGCCGGGCCTCAGATCCGCGTCCATCTTCTCCAACACCGACTTCGCGTGGGGGTCCACGAGTTCCACGCGAGACCAATCATCGGAGCTCGTGCGGTGCTCCATGGGCAGAATTAGCCGAGGGCGGATGCGCCCAGCATCTACCATGACCCACTTGCTCCTGAAGCCCTCAATCCTCTTCCCGGGCTTCAAAATGGCGTTGGAGCCGCCATACGCGACAAAGCTCGCGCACGCGGAGATGGGACCATGAGAGGTCCGAAGGGAGAAGTAGTGGCGCAGCAACGCCACTGAGGGCTGCACTCTGACGTGAGCCTCACAATAGTAGGCGAAGATCGCCAGAAGAAGAACATAGTTGGGGTGGAGGTGCAGAGCTTGCAGGTTGAATGGCGGAGGGCAGAGAAGAAAAACTCAGAAAAGGGAGGCACCAGACCGACAGCAATGGCGCTTACGAAGAGCGGATAGAAGGTGCTCCCTTGGCCTTCGAGAAGGGCGGAGCCGGCCTTGAACACCTTTGCCCCGTCGATGCCTTGCGCCGCCACCATCCGGCGCACCCGGGCAAGGCTCGTCTCCGACACGTTCGACGAGTCCAAGGCGGGTGAGTACCAAGCTCCGGTCGGGGTCTGGCGAGGCGCCATGTCTTGCTAGGGCACGCGGTCGAAGTAGATCTGAAGATTACAAAGGCAGGAAGGAAGGGCCTAGGAAAGGGGATCTGGGCAATGACTGGAGGAAGCAAGGGAAGCAAAGCCTAGGCAGATGCCGCTCTTTTGACGACTCGCGCAGTTGCTAAGGCACCCACGACCAACCAACCTCCATGTGGCGCCCGAGGCGCTTCGCACTTGCCCCTTCGCTTCTCTGTTCAGCCAAGTCCGGGCGCGCCTTGGGCCCGGGGGCTACTGTCGGTGTTCTGAGAACGGGGGTCCCCAGACTTGCTTGCCTGCGGCCTGCGGCGTGGCTCAAGGGGCGGCCCAACACGACCCATCTTCATCAGCACGAGCTCAAGACCCTCGCGAGGGGCCAAGCCTCGCGGGGTGGACGACATGAAGATTCCTCAGGCACGGCCTCGTCAGGCTGGCTCGCGAGGAGGCGAAGAGATCAAGGCGGGGTACCTCACGAGGTGCCCATGATGCAAGCCATGACGACCGAGGGCGCCAGGCAGGCGCCAGCCCGCGCAGTGTCCTTCTTTCCTCTTTGGTGCAAAGGGGGCAAGCGCAGGCGAGAGCATCAAGCAAAGGCATCCGTTTCGGTGCAACAAGACCAAGATTGACGCAACGGCAGGAAGGAAGTCATTGTGGAGCCCAAGCCAGCATCACCACTAGAGCCTTTGGCAGGCGAGGACCAACTTTAGTCAGGATAAGTGTACTAGATGTTCCCCTTCAAAATGGGCCATTGTTGGCGCCCTTCCCGCTCAATATTTGGGAAGAGGCCTAGGGCCTTTGCCTATAAATAGGACTAGCCACCCAAGAGGATAGGAAGGGATCAAAGGATCGAGATCATCATCTAGAAACCAGCAGAGAAAGAGCGACTGAACTCCCCCTAGCAGTTCATCGCACCAGCCAAGAACAGACCCTCGCGAGGCTATTCTTCCTTATATTGTTCATCATCAGCCCAAGAGGCAATCCACCACACCACAAACTAGAGTAGGGTATTACACCACAATGGTGGCCCGAACTAGTATAAACCCTGTGTCTCTTGTGTTGTTCCTTTCATAGCTTAGATCCTAGTGAGGAGGTGAGGTGCAGGTAGGTAGAGGGCGAGATCTCCGCGCGCACCCCAGTGTTCGAATCTAGAGGGTCTGCAGGAACCCGAAATCCGACACCAATAGTCTCCCACTTGCACTAGAGTCAATAATCTAGTTACATTGTGATGAATCAAACACCCATAGAGTTCTGGTGTTGATCATGTTTTGCTCATGGAAGAGGTTTAGTCAATGGATCTGCGACATTCAGATCCATATGCACTTTACAAATATCTATGTCTCCATCTTGAACATTTTCATGAATGGAGTTGAAGCGATGCTTGATATGCCTGATCTTCTTGTGAAGCCTGGGCTCCTTTGCAAGGGCAATAGCTCCAGTGTTGTCACAGAAGAGAGTCATCGGGCCCGACGCATTGGGAATAACTCCTAGGTCAGTAATGAACCCCTTCATCCAAATTACTTCATGTGCTGCCTCCGAGGCCGCCATGTACTCCGCTTCACATGTAGATGCCGCCACGACGCTTTGCTTGCAACTGCACTAGCTGACCGCCCCACCATTCAAAATATACACGTATCCGGTTTGTGACTTGGAGTCATCCAGATCTGTGTCAAAGCTAGCATTGACGTAACCCTTTATGACGAGCTCTTCGTCACCTCCATAAACGAGAAACATATCCTTAGTCCTTTTCAGGTACTTCAGGATATTCTTGATCGCTGTCCAGTGTTCCATGCCATGATTACTTTGGTACCTCCCTACCAAACTTATGGCAAGGTTTACATCAGGTCTGGTACACAGCATGGCATACAAAATAGACCCTATGGCTGAGGCATAGGGGATGCCACTCATCTTTTCTCTATCTTCTGCCATGGTCGGGCTTTGAGCCGTGCTCAATTTCACACCTTGTAATACAGGCAAGAACCCCTTCTTGGACTGATCCATATTGAACTTCTTCAATATCTTATCAAAGTATGTGCTTTGTGAAAGACCTATGAGGCGTCTCAGTCTATCTCTATAGATCTTGATGCCTAATATGTAAGCAGCTTCTCCAAGGTCCTTAATTGAAAAACACTTATTCAAGTAGGCCTTTATGCTTTCCAAAAGTTCTATATCATTTCCCATCAATAGTATGTCATCCACATATAATATGAGAAATGCTACAGAACTCCCACTCACTTTCTTGTAAACGTAGGCTTCTCCATAAGTTTGCATAAACCCAAACGCTTTGATCATTTCATCAAAGAGAATGTTCCAACTCCGAGATGCTTGCACCAGCCCATAGATGGAGCGCTGGAGCTTGCATACCTTGTTAGCATTCTTAGGATCGACAAAACCTTTCGGCTGCATCATATACAATTCTTCCTTAAGGAAACCGTTAAGGAATGCCGTTTTTACATCCATTTTCCATATTTCATAATCATAGAATGCGGCAATTGCTAACATGATTCAGACGTACTTTAGCTTCGCTACGGGTGAGAAGGTCTCATCGTAGTCAACCCCTTGAACTTGTCGATAACCCTTAGCGACAAGCTGAGCTTTATAGATGGTCACATTACCATCCGCGCCAGTCTTCTTCTTAAAGATCCATTTGTTTTCTATGGCTCGCCGATCATCGGGCAAGTCTGTCAAAGTCCATACTTTGTTTTCATACATGGATCCTATCTCAGATTTCATGGCTTCAAGCCATTTGTTGGAATCTGGGTCCGTCATCGCTTCTTCATAGTTCGAAGGTTCACCGTTGTCTACAACATGATTTCCAAGACAGGGTTGCCATACCATTCTGGTGTGTAATGTGTCCATGTGGACCTACGAAGTTCAATAGCAACTTGATCTGAAGTACCTTGATCATCATCATTAACTTCCTCTCTAGTCGGTGCAGGCACCACAGAAACATCTTCCTGAGCTGCGCTACTTTCCGGTTCAAGAGGCAGTACTTCATCAAGTTCTACTTTCCTCCCACTTACTTCTTTCGAGAAAAACTCTTTCTCCAGAAAGGATCCGTTCTTGGCAACAAAGATCTTGCCTTCGGATCTGAGGTAGAAGGTATACCCAATGGTTTCCTTAGGGTATCCTATGAAGACGCATTTTTCCAACTTGGGTTTGAGCTTTTCAGGTTGACATTTCTTGACATAAGCATCACATCCCCAAACTTTTAGAAACGACAGCTTAGGTTTCTTCCCAAACCATAATTCATATGGTGTCGTCTCAACGGATTTAGACGGTGCCCTATTTAAAGTGAATGTGGATGTCTCTAAAGCATATCCCCAAAATGATAGCGGCAAATCGGTAAGAGATATCATAGATCGCACCATATCCAATAGAGTGCGATTACGACGTTTGGACACAGCATTACCCTGAGGTGTTCCAGGAGGCGTGAGTTGTGAAACAATTCCACATTTCCTTAAGTGCATACCAAACTTGTGACTCAAATATTCTCCCCACGACCTGATCGTAAGAACTTTATTTTCCTGTCACGTTGATTCTCCACCTCACTCTGAAATTCCTTGAACTTTTGAAAGGTCTCAGACTTGTGTTTCATTAAGTAGACATACCCATATCTACTTAAGTCATCAGTGAGGGTGAGAACATAACGATAGCCACCACGAGCCTCAACGCTCATTGGACCGCACACATTAGTATGTATGATTTCCAACAAGTTGGTTACTCGATCCATTGTTCCGGAGAACGGAGTGTTGGTCATCTTGCCCATGAGGCATGGTTCGCATGTGTCAAATGATTCATAATCAAGAGACTCCAAAAGTCCATCTGCATGGAGTTTCTTCATGCGTTTGACACCAATGTGACCAAGGCAGCAGTGCCACAAGTATGTGGGAGTATCATTATTAACCTTACATCTTTTGGTATTCACACTATCAATATGTGTAACATCACGTTCAAGATTCAATAAGAATAAACCATTGACCAGCGGGGCATGACCATAAAAACATATCTCTCATATAAATAGAACAACCATTATTCTTGGATTTAAATGAGTAGCCATCTCGCATTAAACGAGATCCAGATACAATGTTCATGCTCAAAGCTGGCACTAAATAACAATTATTGAGGTTTAAAACTAATCCCGTAGGTAAATGTAGAGGTAGCATGATGACGGCGATCACATCGACCTTGGAACCATTCCCGACGCGCATCGTCACCTCATCCTTTGCCAGTCTCCGCTTATTCCACAGCTCCTGTTTTGAGTTACAAATATGAGCAACCGCACCAGTATCAAATACCCAGGAGCTACTACGAGTACTGGTAAGGTACACATCAATACCATGTATATCACATATACCTTTGGTGTTGCCGGCCTTCTTGTCCGCTAAGTACTTGGGGCAGTTCCGCTTCCAGTGACCATTTCCCTTGCAATAAAAGCAGTGAGTCTCGGGCTTGGGTCCATTGTTTGGCTTCTTCTCGGCAACTGATTTACCGGGCGCGGCAACTCCATTGCCGTCCTTCTTGAAGTTCTTTTTACCCTTGCCTTTCTTGAAACTAGTGGTCTTATTCACCATCAACACTTGATGTTCCTTTTTGATTTCCACCTCCGCTGATTTCAGCATTGAATATAACTCGGGAATGGACTTCTCCATCCCTTGCATATTGTAGTTCATCACAAAGCTCTTGTAGCTAGGTGGGAGCGACTGGAGGATCCTGTCAATGACCGAGTCATCTGGGAGATTAACTCCCAACCGAGACAAACGGTTGTGTAACCCGGACATGGTGAGTATATGCTCACTGATAGAACTGTTTTCCCCCATCTTACAACTATAGAACTTGTCGGAGACTTCATATCTCTCGACCCGGGCATGAGCTTGGAAAACCATTTTTAGCTCTTGGAACATCTCATATGCTCTGTGCTGCTCAAAACACTTTTGGAGCCCCGGTTCTAAGCTATAAAGCATGTCGTACGCGACTGCCAGGCATTCATAACGTCTTGAGTTGCTAGGAAAATGGGTGCTTCACCTAGCGGTGCTTCTAGGACATATGCTTTCTTGGTAGCTATGAGGATGTCCCTCAAGTTCCGGACCCAGTCCGTATAGTTGCTACCATCGTCTTTCAGCTTGGTTTTCTCTAGGAACGCGTTGAAGTTGAGGGCAACATTAGCGTGGGCCATTTGATCTACAAGACATATTGCAAAGATTTTAGACTATGTTCATGATAATTAAGTTCATCTAATCAAATTATTTAATGAACTCCCACTCAGATAGACATCCCTCTAGTCATCTAAGTGATACATGATCTGAGTCAACTAGGCCGTGTCCGATCATCACGTGAGGCGGACTAGTCATCATCGGTGAACATCTTCATGTTGATCGTATCTACTATACGACTCATGTTTGACCTTTCGGTCTCTTGTGTTCCGAGGCCATGTCTGTACATGCTAGGCTCATCAAGTCAACCTAAGTGTTTTGCATGTATAAATCTGGCTTACACCCATTGTATACGAACGTTAGAATCTATCACACCCGATCATCATGTGGTGCTTCGAAACGACGAACTTTCGCAACGGTGCACAGTTAGGGGGGACACTTTCTTGAAATTTTATGAGGGATCATCTTATTTATGCTACCGTTGTTCTAAGCAAATAATATGCAAACATGACAAACATCACATGCAAATCATAAAGTGACATGATATGGCCAATACCATCTTGCGCCTTTGATCTCCATCCTGAGGCACGGCATGATCACCTTCGTCACTGGCATGACACCATGATCTCCATCATCATGATCTCCATCATCGTGTCTTCATGAAGTTGTCTCGCCAACTATTACTTCTACTACTATGGCTAATGGTTTAGCAATAAAGTAAAGTAATTACATGAGTTATTCAATGACACGCAGGTCATACAATAAATTAAGATAACTCCTATGGCTCCTGCCGGTTATCATACTCATCGACATGCAAGTTGTGATTCCTATTACAAGAACATGATCAATCTCATACATCACATATCATTCATCACATTCTTTTGGCCATATCACATCACATAGCATACCCTGCAAAAACAAGTTAGACGTCCTCTAATTGTTGTTGCATGTTTTACGTGGCTGCTATGGGTTTCTAGCAAGAACGTTTCTTACCTACACAAAAGCCACAACGGTGATACGCCAATTGCTATTTACCCTTCATAAGGACCCTTTTCATCGAATCCGATTCAACTAAAGTGGGAGAGACTGGCACCCGCTAGCCACCTTTATGCAACAAGTGCATGTCAGTCGGTGAAACCTGTCTCACGTAAGCGTATGTGTAAGGTCGGTCTGGGCCGCTTCATCCCACAATACCGCCGAAACAAGATAGGACTAGTAACGGTAAGCAAATTGAACAAACCAACGCCCACGACTACTTGTGTTCTACCTGTGCATAGAATCTACGCAATAAACTGGCTCATGATGCCACTGTTGGGGAACGTAGCAATAATTCAAAATTTTCTATGCATCACCAAGATCAATCTATGGAGATTCTAGCAACAAGAGAGGGAGAGGATGAGCATCTTCATACCTTTGAAGATCGCTAAGCGGAAGCGCCACTAGAACGCGGATGAGGGAGTCGTACTCACGCGATTCAAATCGCGGAAGATCTGATCTAACGCTGAACGGATGACTCCTCCCGTTCAACATACGTACAGCCCGGGGACGTCTCCTCCTAATTGATCCAGCAAGGGGAGAGGAGAAGTTGAGGGAGAACTCTGGCAGCACGACGGCGTGGTGGAGGAGCTTGCAGTTCTCCGGTAGGGCTTTGCCAAGCACTACGGAGGAGGAGGTCGAGTTGGAGAGGGGAAGGGCTACGCCAGGGCAACGTGTGGCAGCCCTCCCACCCCCCCACTATTTATAGGGAGAAGGGGAGAGGGGGCCGGCCTCCATAGATCTCATCTAGGGGGGGGCTGCCAAGGGGGGGACTTGCCCCCCAAGTTGGTGGGAGGCGCCCCCACCCCTAGGGTTTTCAACCCTAGGCGCCTTGGGCCCTAGGGGAGGGCGCACCAGCCCACTAGGGGGCTGGTTCCCACCCTTGTTCAGCCCACTAAGTCCCCATGGCAGGTGGACCCCCGGACACCTTTCGGTGGTCCCGGTACAATACCGGTAACCCCCAAAATTATTCCAGTGACTGAAACTGGACTGCCCATATATAAATCTTTACCTCCGGACCATTCCAGAACTCCTCATGACATCCGGATCTCATCCGGGAATCCGAACAACATTCGGTAACTGCATACTGATTCCCATATCAATTCTAGCGTCATCGAATCTTAAGTGTCTAGACCCTACGAGTTCGAGAATCATGCAGACATGACCGAGACAGCTCTCTGGCCAATAACCAATAGCGGGATCTGGATACCCATCTTGGCTCCCACATGTTCCACAATGATCTCATTGGATGAACCACGATGTCAGGGATTCAAGCAATCCCGTATACAATTCCCTTTGTCAATCGGTACATTACTTGCCCGAGATTCGATCGTCGGTATCCCAATACCTCGTTCAATCTCGTTATCGGCAAGTCACTTTACTCGTTCCGTGATGCATGATCCCATGACTAACTACTTAGTCACATTGAGCTCATTATGATGATGCATTATCGAGTGGGCCCATAGATACCTCTCCATCACACGGAGTGACAAATCCTAGTCTCGATTTGTGCCAACCGAACAGACACTTTCGGAGATACCTGTAGTGCACCTTTATAGCCACACAATTACGTTGTGACGTTTGGTACACCCAAAGCATTCCTACGGTATCCGGGAGTTGCACAATCTCATGGTCCAAGGAAATGATACTTGACATTAGAAAAGCCTTTAGTAAACGAACTACACGATCTCGTGCTATGCTTAGGATTGGGTCTTGTCCATCACATCATTCTCCTAATGATGTGATCCCGTTATCAATGAGATCCAATGTCCATGATCAGGAAACCATGACCATCTATTGATCAAAGAACTAGTCAGCTAGAGGCTCACTAGGGACATGTTGTGGTCTATGTATTCACACATGTATTATGGTTTCCGATCAATACAATTATAGCATGAACAATAGACAATTATCATGAACAAGGAAATATAATAATAACCATTTTATTATTGCCTCTAGGGCATATTTCCAACACTGAACACGTCGCCAAAAGGCGAGTGCTGGAAGATGTCTGCGGAGCTGAACTCCAAGACCGGCGCCCAATCAGGATCGATGGACGCGGGTGCACACGGTCCGGAACCCATGGCTGGAGACGAGTCCGAGGTTCCGATGACGCAAGCCCTGCTCGATGTTGGGTCTATGTGTAGCTCGAGCGCCGCTGAGTCTGCGACCTCTGTGGCGGGGTTAAGCTTCCCGTCTTTGGACGACATAGTCCGCTCCGGCTCTAGGGCCAGGGCGGTCACATGTGCTATCTCCTGCGTGTGGCCCAATGACAAATCTAGGTCATGTTCATCGTGGTGGCCGGGGACAGCCGTCATGGGCTTGAATCCGTCAAAGATCAAGTCTCCGCGGATATCGGCCACAAAAATCAGGCTTCCAAATCTGGCCTAATGGCTAGGGGCGTAGCTATCGATCTGCTCTAGATGGCCAAGCAAGTTGGCCTGTAGTGTGAAGCTGCCGAATACGAAGATCTGTCTGGGGAGGAAGGTCCCCCCCTGGACTGCATTGTTGTAAATGATTGATGGAGCCATCAAGCCTATCTTCCACGACACAGAGGAACTCTCAATGAAAGCACCAATGTCGGTGTCAAAACCGGCAGATCTCGGGTAGGGGGTCCCGAATTGTGCGTCTAAGGCTAATGGTAATAGGAGGTGGGGGACACAATGTTTACCCAAGTTCGGGCCCTCTATATGGAGGTAATACCTTACTTACTGCTTGATAGATCTTGATGAATATGAGTATTACAAGAGTTGATCTACCACGATATCATAGTGGCTAAACCCTAGAAATCTAGCCTATGAGGATATGATTGTTGTGACTAAACCCTAGAAGCATGAACCCTCCGGTTTATATAGACACCGGGGGGGGGGGGGCTAGGGTTGTACACAGTCGGTTACAGAGAGAGGAATCTACATATCCGAATCACCAAGCTTGCCTTCCACTCAAAGGAGAGTCCCATCCGGACACGGGATGAAGTCTTCTATCTTGTATCTTCATAGTCCATCGGTCCGGCCAAAGTACACAGTCCGGCTGTCCGAGGACCCCTTAATCCAGGACTCCCTCACATATGTCCATCAGTATCCCACTTGCACTAGAGTCAATAATCTAGATAACATTGTAGTGAATCTAACACCCATGGAGTCTTGGTGTTAATCATGTTTTGCTCATGGAAGAGGCTTAGACAATGGGTCTGCTACATTCAGATCCATATGCACTTTACAAATTTCTATTTCTCCATCCTCGACATATTCGCGAATGAAGTTGAAGCGTCACTTGATCTGTTTGGTTCTCTTATGAAACCTGGGCTCCTTGGCTATGGCCATTGCTCTAGTGTTGTCACAAAAGATTGTCATTGGACCCGATGCACTGGGTATTACCCCTAGATCGGATATGAACTCCTTCATCCAGACTCCTTCATGCGCTGCTTCCGAAGCAGCTATGTATTCCGCTTCACACGTAGATCCCGCCACGATGTTCTGCTTAGAACCACACCAACTGACAGCCCCACCATTTAATATAAACATGTATCTGGTTTGCGACTTAGAGTCATCTGGATCTATGTCGAAGCTAGCATCGACGTAACCCTTTACAACGAGCTCTTAGTACCTCCATAAATGAGAAACATATCCTTGGTCCTTTTCAGGTACTTCAGAATATTCTTGACCGCTGTCCAGTGCTCCACTCGGGATTACTTTGGTACCTTCCTACCACACTTATGGCAAGGCACACATATGGTCTAGTACATAACATGACATACATTATAGAATCTATAGCTGAGGCATAGGGAATGACTTTCATTCTCTCTCTATCTTCTGCCGTGGTCGGGCTTTGAGTCTTACTCAATTTCACAACTTGCAACACAGGCAAGATCCTTTTCTTTGACTAGTCCATCTTAAACTTCTTCGAAACTTTGTCAAGGTATGTGCTTTGTGAAAGTCCTATTAAGCGTCTCGATCTATCCCTATAGATCTTGATGCCCAATATGTAAACAGCTTCATCGAGGTCTTTCATTGAAAAATTCTTATTCAAATATCCTTTTATGCAATCCAGAAATTATATATCATTTCCAATCAGCAATATGTCATCTACATATAATATTAGAAATGCTACAAAGCTCCCATTCACTTTCTTGTAAATACATGCTTCACCATACGTCTGTATAAAATCAAATGCTTTGATCACCTCATCAAAACATTTATTCCAACTCCGAGATGCTTGCACCAGTCCATAGATGGATCGCTGGTGCTTGCACACTTTGTTAGCACCTTTAGGATCAACAAAACCTTCCGGTTGCATCATATAAAACTCTTCCTTAAGAAACCCGTTAAGGAATGTAGTTTTGATGTCCATTTGCCAGATTTCATAATCATAAAATGCAGCAATTGCTAACATGATTCGGACAGACTTAAGCATCGCTACGAGTGAGAAAGACTCATCATAGTCAACCCCTTGAACTTGTCAAAAACCTTTCGTGACAAGTCAAGCTTTGTAAACAGTGATATTACCGTCAGCATCCGTCTTCCTCTTAACGATCCATTTATTATCAGTGGCTTTCCGATCATCGGGCAAGTCCACCAAAGTCCACACTTTGTTCTCATACATGGATCCTATCTCAGATTTCATGGCATAAAGCCATTTATCGAAATCTGGGCTTGTCATAGCTTCTTCATAGTTCGTAGGTTCGCCATTCTCTAACAACATGACTTCTAGGACAGGATTACCATACCACTCTGGTGCGGAACATACTCTGGTCGACCTACAATGTTTAGTAGTAACTTGATCTGAAGTTTCATGATCATCATCATTTGCTTCCTCTCTGGTTGGTATAGGCATCACGGGAACACCTTTCTATGATGTAGTACTTTCCAATTCGAGAGAAGGTACAACTACCTCATCAAGTTCTACTTTCATCCAACTCACTTCTTTAGAGAGAAACTCCTTCTCTAGAAAGGACTCATTCTTAGCAACAACGATCTTGCCTTCAGATCTGTGGTAGAAAGTATACCCAATTGTTTCTTTAGGGTATCATATGAAAACACACTTCTCCACTTTGGGTTCGAGCTTATCAGGCTGAAGCCTTTTGACATAAGGGTCGCATAAGAAATGACATCTTAGGTTTCTTGCCAAACCATAGTTCATACAGTGTCGTCTCAACGGATTTAGATGGCACCCTTTTTAACATGAATGCGGCTGTCTCTAATGCATAACCCCAAAATGATAAAGGTGTAGGATATTAAGTATGTCTAGAGGGGGGGGGTGATTAGACTACTTGACCAAATAAAAGCTTATCCTTTTCCCAGTTTAGTCTTTGGCAGATTTTAGCTAACTTAGCACAAGTCAAGCAATCTTACACAATTCAAGCAAGCATGCAAAGAGTATATGAGCAGCGGAAAGTAAAGCATGCAACTTGCAAGAATGTAAAGGAAGGGTTTGGAGAATTCAAACGCAATTGGAGACACAAATGTTTTTGTCGTGGTTCCGATAGGTGGTGCTATCGTACATCCACGTTGATGGAGACTTCAACCCATGAAGGGTAACGGCTGCGCGAGTCCACGGAGGGCTCCACCCACGAAGGGTCCACGAAGAAGCAACCTTGTCTATCTCACCATGGTCCGTCGCCCACGAAGGACTTGCCTCACTAGCGGTAGATCTTCATGAAGTAGGCGATCTCCTTGCCCTTACAAACTCCTTGGTTTAACTCCACAATCTTGTCGGAGGCTCCCAAGTGACACCTAGCCAATCTAGGAGACACCACTCTCCAAGAAGTAACAAATGGTGTGTTGATGATGAACTCCTTGCTCTTGTGCTTCAAATGAGAGTCTCCCCAACACTCAACTCTCTCTCACAGGATTTGGATTTGGTGGAAAGAAGATTTGAGTGGAAAGCAACTTGGGGAAGGCTAGAGATCAAGATTCATATGGCAGGAATGGAATATCTTGGCCTCAACACAAGTGTAGGTGGTTCTCTCTCGGAAAATGCAAGTTGGAAGTGTAGGTTCGTTCTGATGGCTCTCTCCATGAATGAAGAGTGGGTGGAGGGGTATATATAGCCTCCACACAAAATCTAACCATCACACACAACTTGCCAATCTCGGTGGGACCGAATTGAGAAACTCGGTCGGACCGATTCAGCAAATCTAGTGACCGTTAGGATTTTTGGTGGGACCGACATGCAAATCGGTAGGACCGATATGGTTAGGGTTAGGGCATAACATAATCTCGGTGAGACCGATTACACAAACTCTGTGGGACCAATTTTGGTAATAAGCTAACTAGAGAGTTGGTCAGGTAAACTCGGTGGGACCGGTTCACTCATTTGGGTGAGACCGAAATGTTAAGAAAAGGAAACCGAGAGTTTACATTGCAATCTCGGTGGGACCGATTGCTCATCTCGGTGGTACCAAAACGTTATGAAGGGAAACATAGAGATTACAATCCCATCTCGGTGAGACCGAGATCCCTATCGGTGAGACCGATTTGCCTAGGGTTTGTGGCAGTGGCTATGACATCTGAACTCGGTGGCGCCGGATAGAAAGAATCGGTGGGGCCGAGTTTGACTTTTGGTTTAGGTCATATGTGGATGTGAGAAAGTAGTTGAGGGCTTTGGAGCATATCACTAAGCATTTTGAGCAAGTAAGCCATTAAGCAACACCTCATCCCTCCTTAATAGTATTGGCTTTTCCTATAGACTCAATGTGATCTGGGATCACTAAAATATACAATGTAGAGTCTTGAGCTTTGAGCTTGAGCCAATCCTTTTGTCCTTAGCATTTTGAGGGATCCACTTTTCTCATCCATGCCATGCCAGTCATTGAGCTTTCCTAAAATATCCATCTTGAAATAGTATTAGCTTAATGAGCTATATGTTGTTAGGAATTACCAAAACCACCTAGGGATAGTTGCACTGTCAATCTCCCCCTTTTTGGTAATTGATGACAACATATAGATCAAAGCTTCGACAAATGATAGTAAGATTTGAAAAACATTGTCACTTTGAGAAGTATGTGAAATGTAAGAGCTCCCCCTAAATTTGTGCATACTTTAAGATTTGCTTTGGACTGCAAATGCACAAAGAGTTAGGATCATGAGTTACTCTTTCATGTCACATACATCTTGGTGGAGCGCTCAAAATGATAATAATTAAATACATGCACTCATCACCAAGCAAAGTGAATGATCATATAAAGATAAAAGGATAATGTCATCCAACAAGCATTAAGGTAGCATACGATCAAACACACGATCATCCAAGTATCTCACAAACATGAAGTATCTCAAACAAGCAAATAAATAAAGTTCAACCACCAAAACAAGAGAGAACAAAAGCAACACTCTCTCTCGAAGCCTATGATCTATACATTTTTCTCCCCCTTTGGAAACAAGTTACCAAAAAGTTCATAGAAAATGCATAGTACTAAATCGACTCTCAGGCTTGGTCTTCAGGTGGTGGTGTAGATAATACTCCAAGGACGAAGGCATCAGTTGATGTAGATGGAGCTAGTGGAGTAGGTGTTGGAGTTGGTGGCACTGAAGCTGTAGCTGGTGCAGATGAAGTTGCTCTTGTGTCCGGAACAAGCACTGCAACTGATCTCTGGGCTCTGGGCACTCTGGCAAAAGCATCAGTAGTAGTCTTTCCCTTCCTCTCCTACATTTCATCCTGAAGTTGCTCAACAACTGACTGTATCTCAGTGACCTTCACATCCAAGTCATAGAACTTCTGCTCCATGATCCTCTCCAGGCTCTCCTGGTTTTGAGTCAGGGTGGCCAATCCCTTCTCAATCCTTAGAGTGGAGGCAATCAAGTAGCCAAGCTGATCTTGCTTGATCTTCAAGAAGTACTGAGATGCCTCATCAATGGTTGGCATCTTTGCAGCCTTTTCAGTCCTTGCATTCTCCTTCTTTGCTTGTGCTTGCACAGAAGATGGTTCATCTTCATCCATTACCACTGTGTTGTCCTCAAAATCTGGATAGATGGGCATGTGTTCCTTGTCCAAGAGGTATGTGCCCGTGCCCATCTTGGAGTTGATTAGCTCCTGTATCTGTGGGGCATATCCACTACTTCTCTTCTGATCTGCAGCAGTCCTCTTGATAGTTTTTACTAGGAGGCTCATGATTTTGAACTTTTGAGGCACATCAAATATGTGAAGTAGGTTGATGGCATGGCCTCTGATCATCTTGTGATCACCTGACTTAGGCAAAAGAGTGTGCCTGAGGATCCAGTTGATTGTTGGCAGTCCTGACAGAAGGTAATGTACTGATCCAAACTTGTGTGTCTCAATAGTAGAATCTGGGATCTCTCTGTACATGTGTGCCATGGAGTTGTGATCCTTCTTCTTCTTGGCATAGACATCCAAGTCATCCTATTTTTCCTTAGGTGCATTGATCAATTTTGCCCATTCTTCAATAGTTGATTGGTACCTTGTACCTTCAGACATCCATACTATCTTTCCATCTGGGTAGAAGTGGGCTATGGAGTAGAACTGCATAATAAGCTCATCATTCCACTTTGTGAGCTTCTGCCCAACAAAGTTATCCACCACACAAAGCATTGAAACTGTCATACACCCCTGGATAATGCTCTTCATTCTTCCTGATGTACTCCCAGTCTACCCATCTCATATCACAAACAATTGGCTTCTTGTCAAGCAACACTGTCTCATAGAAATGCTGCTGTTCCTTTGTATGGAACATGTAGTCCACAACAGTTCTCCTCCTGACTGCATAGGGATCAGTCAACCTCCACTGCTTGAGACCTGCATCCTTTCTTAGCTTCATATCCTCAGCTATAGGATGCGCATCATTGTGATCTGGAATTTTGGGCTTCAACTTTCTCAAGACATGTTCCTCCTCATCTTCTTCTTCAACAGCAGCTTCAGGCACTGGGGCCTTGTTCTTCTCTCCAGCAGGAATGTTCCTAGTATTCCTCTTGGGTGCAGATTTGGGCTTTGGAGCAGCTGCCTTGGGTGCTTCTTTGGGCTTTGATGAAGCAGCCCCTGACCTGATGGCATCACCCATAAGCTTCTGAGCTTTAGGTGCTGGTGCAACAACCTCTTCTTCTTCTTCCTCTTCCATCATGGAAGGCTTTCCAACAACCCTGGCCATGGTCTTCTTGACCCTTTCCTTCCTATTCTTCCCTTCCTCAGCAGCCTCTTTGGGTTCAGATGCCAAAGGCACTTGAGTAGAGGCTCTGGCCTTAGACATGGGAATTCTCTTTGCAGGTGCTTTGGTCTTCATACCAGGCTTAGTGGCAGCAGCTGTGCCATATTCCTTCTTGAGCACCTTCTTCTTGGAAGTGGCCTCATCCTCAACAGCCACATAGTCTTCATCTTCAGACTCTGAGGTTTTCTTCTTTCTGGCCCTGGTGGCTGCCTTAGGCAAGTTCCTGGGTGTGCTTCTACTACCATCATAGCTGCTAGTGGGACTAGTGCCCTCACTCATGTGAACCTGCTCCTCAGACTTGTTCTGACTGTCACTTTGATCAGACATGTTGCAAACACTGACAGCAGACCCTGTGAATACATATAGATGAGGTAGATAGGATGAGCATCACAAAATATAGAGGTTTTTGCAAAAGAATGAATCAAAAACTTAGTTTTAGTTTTCCATAGAAAGCATTTCGGATCTACCGATTTGTAAACTCGGTGATACCAAAGCAGCTTTTGGAACCTAAACTAGTGAACTCGGTTAGACCGAGTCACAGTTCGGTGGCACCGAGACTGCTAGGGTTTCGCACAGTCCTGAACTCGGTCACACCGATTTGCAATTCTCGGTCGGACCGAGAATCACATGTACAATGGCCTTGGCCAAATCGGTGGAACCGATTTCTACAACTCGGTCGGTCCGAGATGGTTTCGGCGGAAACCTAACCCTAAATTTTCAATCCAAACCTATTCTACGGAGTGTTTTTACTGGATAAAGTGATCTCAATTGTGGCAAGATACATGGCAAAAACAATGTGCTAGGAACCGGAGTGAGATTAGCCCAAGGATCAAGTCCATACCCTAGTTCGGCGATGGACTTGCTACGGCGGCAACGGCGGAGATGAATTCCGTTGACGGCGGCAGAGACCAGCGGCGGGAAGCAGCTGGCGACGAGGAGGATGATCCGGAGACCCAGGAGGCAGAGCGGGCTGAGCGCGGGCGAAACAGTTCGGAGAAATTTCCAAATTTTTTGCCCGTGGATATATATAGCCCGATCCTGTCGGTGTGACCGAGTGGAACAACTCGGTGGCACCGAGATGCATAACTGCTAGCAGTTACAACAACTCGGCGTGACCAAAAAGTTCAAATCGGTTGCACCGAGATTGAAAACCTAAATCGACTTAGTGATATCGGTATGACCGAAATGGAAGAATCGGTCAGACCGAAACGCACAAAGAAGTTTTGGAAGTTTAAGTCCATGACAAATCGGGGACTCCGAGTGCTCCTCACACAGAGTGGTTCGAATCTGACTTGATCAAACTTTGTGATGTAGCAAGAATAGAGTTTGAGACAAGAAAAGCATAGATAGCTAGAGAAGATTCTTAGGCATTCTTGTCCATCCACTTGGAAAAAGAAAAAAGAAACCAAACAGTCAAAACAACAAGTGGATGTCCTTGAATGAGTAAAATATGCAACCAACATGCTCACACAATAAAATGACAAATGAAATATGTGGCAAAGCATGCACAACCATTCTAGCATCTATCAAGCAATTTGCGATGACTAGGTCATCTATATATGAGTATATTGACTTAGGAGTCAAATGAGAACATTTGATCATAGGTCATACTCATCGTTTAAGCTCAAGTGGGGTTGCCACTTTTACATAATGCATTGTTGTGTTCACACCATTAGAGTTGCTTTAATTCAATTCTTAGAGTAAAGCTCCCCCTAGATGTGAGATCCCCCCTAAGAAGGATGAACTAACCTTGGGTTTTGTCGATGATGACTTCATGTAGGTGTTGAATATGTGGATGCTCAATGTTGATGTAGATCATTTGGAGCAATCCTTTGGAGTGAGTTGCACTTTCAATACCTACACGGGTTAGTCCCACAAGGAACAAACAAGGATATCCATAGACATAGAGTGATGCACACACAAAATGATGTCCATGAAAGCATTACGTTACCTTGTCCCTTGTCTTACCAACAAGAGGGTTTGTGACTCCATGAACTAGTGCAAGATGTGGAAGTTGATTGCACTTGTCCTTGCCAAAATGATAAGAGTGAAGTATGTTGGTGGAGTCACCCTCAAGAACTCTCTAGTTCTTCTTCTTCAGGATCCACATCATCTTGATGGGAATCCTTGGAGTTGTAGTCATACTTGATGAAGTAGAACTTGACGTAGTCTTGGGAACCCACTTGACCAAAGCCTTGGGAGCTTCTTCAAATGCATGGATCTCCTCTTAAAGCTCATCCTTGCCTTTTTGCCTGTGGTCTTGTGGTGGAAGATCATCTTGAGCTTGTGTCCCTTTGAAGGAAGTAGGATCATACTTCTCTTGTTGAGGAACAAACTTCGTCTTGGGGTATTGATCTTCTTCCCACTCAACTCCATTGGCATTGAACTTTCATTCAAAACCAACACCTTAGTTCTTCCGGCGCCTTCCTTGCTTGCGTACAATTTCCTCGAATTTCTTACTTCCGGCAAGGCTCTTGTAAACACCTTTCTCTATAATTCCCTTCAATAAGATATTTTCTTGCTCAAGTGTAACTTGGCTAAGAGAATCATTAGTGGAATCAAGAGAACTACTAGAAGCAACAACATTGGATTTAGCATGATTATTGTTGCTACTAGTGGAAGAATCCTTCTTGTTCTTGTTATTAGATTTGACTTGAGGCATGTAAGTAGATAAGAGTAAATGCTTGGCAATGTAAGAAGAACTTTTCTTGCAAAGATGATCATTGATTGCCTTTAAGAACTCATGCTCTTGCTCAAGGTTGAGCTTTTCAAAGCGTAACTTCTCATGAGTCCTTAAAAGTTCTCGATGATCTCCTAAGATAGTTTCATGAGCTAACTTAAGAGTGTTTAGTTCTTTAGTTAGGAGCTCAATATTCTCCTTATCATTGTCATTCGTTTTATCTTGATTAGCATGATTAATTGACGTTTCATCATAGTATTCATCACTAGAGTTGTCAATAAGTAAATCATCATCACCTAACAAGTCATCTTCATCACTATTGAAATCAAATACTCGGGGTGTGTTACCTTTGGGCCTTTAGCCATGAAGCATCTTCCAAGTCCTTCATTTGGTGAATCAAATATGTCGTAGGAGTTGGTTGACACAAGTGCTAGACCGGCAACACCTTCATCTTGAGTATGTTCGGAGTCGGAGTGATTGTCGGAGTCGGAGCCGGATACCCATTCACCAACATGAGCTTGATGTCTTCGTTTTGTGTAGCTCCTTGATGACTTGTCCTTCCTTTTTGAATCCTTGCTTCTCCGGGATGTTCTTCGTTCATAACGATCATCTCTACTCCTTCTCTCTCTTGGTGGTGATTCTTCTCTTCTACTTCTTCTCTTAGGTGATTCTTCTCTTCTCTTGTAGGGAGCCGTACACTCATTAGAGTAGTGTTCGGCTCTTCCACAATTGTAGCAATTACGCTCTCGACTAGAAGATCTTTTGTCATTGTAGGACCTTGACTTGGAGCTTCTCTCTTTGCTTCTACTCTTGTAGAACTTGTTGAAGTTCTTCACCATTAGGCTCAATTCTTCATTGAAGGTTTGTTTCTCACTTGATGATGTGGGAGCTTCACATGAGGCTTTGTAAGCACCACTTGACTTGTTGTGGAGCTCCTCCTTATCCTTGAGTGACATCTCATGAGCAACAATTCTTGCAATGACTTCCATTTGCTTGAGATTCTTGTAATTGGGCATCATTTGGATCAATGTGCACACGGTATCATATTTTCCATCCAATGCTCTTAGGATCTTCTTGATGATGAATTTGTCGGTCATCTCTTCACTTCCTAAGCCCGCAATCTCGTTTGTAGTGAGAGAAATCCTAGAGTACATTTCAACAACGCCTTCACCATCCTTCATCTTGAACTTGTCAAGTTGACTTTGAAGCACATCCAACTTGGATTCCTTGATGGAGTCGGTACCTTCGTGCATATCAATCAAAGTATCCCAAATTTCCTTTGCATTCTCAAGATGGCTGATTTTGTTGAATTCTTCGAGGCACAATCCATTGAAGAGGATACCACAAGCTTGAGCGTTGTTTTGCAGCATCTTCAACTCATCCGCGCTAGCTTCACGGTTCAGTTCGCTCCCATCAAATAATTCACCTTGCAAGCCAATACACACAATAGCCCAAACGGCGGGGTTATGTCCAAGAATATGCATTTTCATATTATGCTTCCAACTAGCAAAATTCGTACCATCAAAGTAAGGACCTCTACGGTGGTAGTTTCCCTCGCTAGATGACATACTCTCCTAGGTTGTGAAACCAAGGCTATGACCACCAAAAGCTATGGAAATCAAAGCAAATGGAGACCAAAGCTCTGATACCACTTGTAGGATCTTAAGTATGTCTAGAGGGGGGGGGGTGATTAGACTACTTGACCAAATAAAAGCTTATCCTTTTCCCAGTTTAGTCTTTGGCAGATTTTAGCTAACTTAGCACAAGTCAAGCAATCTTAACACAATTCAAGCAAGCATGCAAAGAGTATATGAGCAACGGAAAGTAAAGCATGCAACTTGCAAGAATGTAAAGGGAAGGGTTTGGAGAATTCAAACGCAATTGGAGACACGGATGTTTTTGTCGTGGTTCTGATAGGTGGTGCTATCGTACATCCACGTTGATGGAGACTTCAACCCACGAAGGGTAACAGCTGCGCCAGTCCACGGAGGGCTCCACCCAAGAAGGGTCCATGAAGAAGCAACCTTGTCTATCCCACCATGGCCGTCGCCCACAAAGGACTTGCCTCACTAGCGGTAGATCTTCACAAAATAGGCGATCTCCTTGCCCTTACAAACTCCCTGGTTCAACTCCACAATCTTGTCGGAGGCTCCCAAGTGACACCTAGCCAATCTAGGAGACACCACTCTCCAAGAAGTAACAAATGGTGTGTTGATGATGAACTCCTTGCTCTTGTGCTTCAAATGATAGTCTCCCCAATACTCAACTCTCTCTCACACAATTTGGATTTGGTGGAAATAAGATTTGAGTGGAAAGCAACTTGGGGAAGGCTAGAGATCAAGATTCATATGGTAGGAATGGAATATCTTGGCCTCAACACAAGTGTAGGTGGTTCTCTCTCAGAAAATGCAAGTTGGAAGTGTAGGTTCGTTCTGATGGCTCTCTCCACGAATGAAGATTGGGTGGAGGGGTATATATAGCCTCCACACAAAATATAACCGTCACACACAACTTGCCAATCTCGGTGGGACCGAATTGAGAAACTCGGTCGGACCGATTCAGCAAATCTAGTGACCGTTAGGATTTTTGGTGGGACCGACATGCAAATCGGTAGGACCGATATGGTTAGGGTTAGGGCATAACATAATCTCGGTGAGACCGATTACACAAACTCTGTGGGACCAATTTTGGTAATAAGCTAACTAGAGAGTTGGTCAGGTAAACTCGGTGGGACCGGTTCACTCATTTGGGTGAGACCGAAATGTTATGAAAAGGAAACCGAGAGTTTACATTGCAATCTCGGTGGGACCGATTGCTCATCTCGGTGGTACCGAAACCTTATGAAGGGAAACAGAGAGATTACAATCCCATCTCGGTGAGACCGAGATCCCTATCGGTGAGACCGATTTGCCTAGGGTTTGTGGCAGTGGCTATGACATCTGAACTCGGTGGCGCCGGATAGAAAGAATCGGTGGGGCCGAGTTTGACTTTTGGTTTAGGTCATATGTGGATGTGAGAAAGTAGTTGAGGGCTTTGGAGCATATCACTAAGCATTTTGAGCAAGTAAGCCATTAAGCAACACCTCATCCCTCCTTAATAGTATTGGCTTTTCCTATAGATTCAATGTGATCTTGGATCACTAAAATATAAAATGTAGAGTCTTGAGCTTTGAGCTTGAGCCAATCCTTTTGTCCTTAGCATTTTGAGGGATACACTTTTCTCATCCATGCCATGCCAGTCATTGAGATTTCCTGAAATATTCATCTTGAAATAGTATTAGCTCAATGAGCTATATGTTGTTAGGAATTACCAAAACCACCTAGGGATAGTTGCACTTTCAATCTCCCCCTTTTTGGTAATTGATGACAACATATAGATCAAAGCTTCGACAAATGATAGTAAGATTTGAAAAACATTGTCGCTTTGAGAAGTATGTGAAATGTAAGAGCTCCCCCTAAATTTGTGCATACTTTAAGATTTGCTTTGGACTGCAAATGCACAAAGAGTTAGGATCATGAGTTACTCTTCCATGTCGCATACATCTTGGTGGAGCGCTCGAAATCTTAATAATTAAATATATGCACTCATCACCAAGCAAAGTGAATGATCATATAAAGATAAAAGGATAATGTCATCCAACAAGCATTAAGGTAGCATATGATCAAACACATGATCATCCAAGTATCTCACAAACATGAAGTATCTCAAACAAGCAAATAAATAAAGTTCAACCACCAAAACAAGAGAGAACAAAAGCAACACTCTCTCTTGAAGCCTATGATCTATACATTTTCCCTCCCCCTTTGGCAACAAGTTACCAAAAAGTTCATAGAAAATGCATAGTACTAAATCGACTCTCAGGCTTGGTCTTCAGGTGGTGGTGTAGATAAGACTCCAAGGATGCAGGCATCAGTTGATGTAGATGGAGCTGGTGGAGTAGGTGCTGGAGCTGGTGGCACTAAAGCTATAGCTGGTGCAGATGAAGTTGCTCTTGTTTCCAGAATAGGCACTACAACTGATCTCTGGGCTCTGGGCACTCTGGCAAAATCATCAGTAGTAGTCTTTCCCTTCCTCTCCTGCATGTCATCTTGAAGTTGCTCAACAACTGACTGTATCTCAGTGACCTTCACATCCAAGTCATAGAACTTCTGCTCCACGATCCTCTCTAGGCTCTCCTGGTTTTGAGTCAGGGTGGCCAATCCCTTCTCAATCCCCAGAGTGTAGGCAATCAAGTAGCCAAGCTAATCTTGCTTGCTCTTCAAGAAGTACTGAGATGCCTCATCAATGGTTGGTGTCGGTGTCAAAACCGGGGGATCTCAGGTAGGGGGTCCCGAACTGTGCGTCTAGGCGGATGGTAACAGGAGACAAGGGACACGATGTTTTACCCAGGTTCGGGCCCTCTTGATGGAGGTAAAATCCTACGTCCTGCTTGATTAATATTGATGATGTGTGTTACAAGAGTGGATCTACCACGAGATCAAGGAGGCTAAACCCTAGAAGCTAGCCTATGGTATGATTATTGTTCGTCCTATGGACTAAAGCCATCCGGTTTATATAGACACCAGAGAGGGCTAGGGTTACATAGAGTCGGTTACAATGGTAGGAAATCTACATATCCGTATCGCCAAGCTTGCCTTCCACGCCAAGGAAAGTCCCATCCGGACATGGGACGAAGTCTTCAATCTTGTATCTTCATAGTCTTGGAGTCCGGCCGATCATGATAGTTCGGCTATCCGGACACCCCCTAGTCTGGAACTCCCTCAGTAGCCCCTGAACCAGGCTTCAATGACGACGAGTCCGATGCGCATGTTGTCTTCGACATTGCAAGGCGGGTTCTTCCTCCGAATAATTTATAGAAGATTGTGAACACCAGGATAGTGTCCAGCTCTGCAAAAATAAATTCCATGTACCATCGTAGAGAGAATAATATTACACAAGTTCAATCTGCTGATGTATTTTGTGGCGTGACGTCACACCATTACCAAGCCTTTACTCGAATTGTTTTTATTGTATCACCTTAGTGCATTTAGCGAGGCGGTTTCCTTGGCACGTCTTGTCGAAGCAGAGATCATGTTCCCCTTATTCCAGGATTTCCATCAATACGGACGTGGGTAACCCAACCGCGCCATTGATGGTGACGCTTGGGAGATAAGCGAGTTTTACCAGGCCGGTGGGGACACATGTTTTTGTCCGCCCATATAAGGGGATAAAGATCCAACCCTTTTACCTGCGCCTTCTTCCTCCTTGGCTTATCCATCTCCGCGAACTCGAGCTCCAGCGCCCAAGTCCGCACTTCTCACCTCAACCTTCTCCAACTATGTCCGGAGCGGGAGGCAAGTGGATGGCCTCCTCCGTCACGGAGGGGAAGATCCAGAAGCTGCGCGACGCCGGATATTTGTCCAGCGACATCGCGCACCGGCTCCTCGACGAGGGAGAGCTCATCCCCACCCCCAGGCCCCATGAGAGGGTAGTATTTCTTCCCCATTTCCTCCGCGGACTGGGCTTCCCACTTCATCCTTTGTCCGGGGGCTCATGTTCTACTACGGCCTAGATTTCCATGATCTGGCCCCGAATTTCATCCTCAACATCTCGGCGTTTATCGTCGTGTGCGAGGCCTTCCTCTGCATCCAGCCCCACTTCGGCTTGTGGCTCAAGACCTTCAGTGTCAAGCCGAAGGTTGTGAAGGGCAGCCAAGCAGAGTGCGGAGGCGCCATGGTGGGCAGGATGTCCCACGTTACGTGGCTGGAGGGCACTTTCGTGGAAACCATTAAGGGGTGGCAATCGGGGTGGTTCTACATCACCGAGCCGCGTGACCCTGATTGGGCAGCGGCCCCCGAATTCAGATCCGACATCCCTACATGGCTCATCTCCTGGAAAGAGAGTGGCCGGATCTGGGGGGATTCGGAGGAGCTGACCGGACTCCCAGCCTGTATCCAGAAGCTGGTGGACAAGAAGCTCAAGCTTGTCAACATAGTCCAGGTCATGCTCACTCGCCGGATTCTCCCGTGCCAACGACGGGGCTTCAATATGTGGGAGTTCGATCCGGCGCAGCACCAGACTCTGAGCGGGCTCTTCGACACTACGTATGAAGATGTCTGGAAGGTGCTGTTCAAGGGCGCCGAGGCTCTCGCATCCGCTACCGAAGATCGCGGATTCCGCTCGCAGCGTCCGACTGACGAGGTAGGTGATTTTGCCACTTGTTTTCCATAGTTTGACTCTATGCGGGATCTAAACTCCCTTTACCTTTGACAGGACTGGCTGGCGAAGGCCGAACGGACTATCTGTCCGGCCCCATTGCCAGAGGACCCAGCGGACGCCCGCCTAACGGGGCTGCTGGCTCCGGCACCCCACGTGGTGCCGGAGAAGAAGGCCAAGAAGAAGGCCACGGGGACTCGGAAGAGTTCCCGTTTTCAGGTGCTATCGGATGATGAATCTGAGGCCGACTCCTCCCACCAAGGCGAGGAGGAGAAGAAGAAAGCCTCTCCCCCAGCGGGGGGAGGGAAGAAAAGGAAGGCCTCCCCAACAAGGGAGGCCGAAGGGTCCAAGAAGGGAAAAACTCTTCCCCCGGACTGCTCTGCCAACGCCCGTGACAACGACGAGGACTGACCTCCAAGGGCCAAGCCCCTGGCGAGATCATAAGTATCCGGACTCCCGAATAACTTAAAGGTTTTTATTTTCCGCCACGTAATGTCTTTCTAATGCCGCATACAACCCTGCAGTCCGCCTAAGGATGATCTTCCCGCTTCGTCGAGCGGGTCCTTAGGTGCGTCGGATATGGATTCTCTTCCGACGGCCTCCACCCCCCGTGATGCGGATGATGCTGAGGTGGGATCCCAGGAAGGGACCCACCAGGAGGAGGAGGCCCCGGGGGTGTCGCAGGACAACCTCCCGGACTTTGCACCAGACTCGGCCCCGGAACCCACAGTGGCTCCGGAGTCCGGCGGGCGACCCCTTCGTAAGAAGGGCAAGACCGTGACCCCGGCAGCCTCCGTCCAACCAGAGGCGCCAGATAACTTGCTGGAGGCGCTCAATGGCGCCTCCATTGGAGAGGAACACCGCACTGTTATGAGTGCGGTGATTCAGAAGGTTTAGCTCGCCAAGAGCGGGCTGACCGAAGCCTGCAGTAGCCTTCTAACAGGCTTTGAGGTAAGAATTTCAATATGTATAAAATGGTACCGCATAGACAGTAGCCCCTGATGCTCGGTTCGGTGTTCAGAAAGAAAAGCCGGACTGAGGATCTAAAAAGATACACGCAGGAGTCATAATAAGTATGTCAATATGGGATTGCAGGCTGCGCTGCTGACCTCTGCCGCACTGACTGCGGAGGTCAATACTTTGAAGGAAAACCTCGAGCGGTCCGAGAACGAGCTCGGCCGTGCCAAGAAGCAGCTCGAGGACAAGGAAGGTGAGTAATACCTTATTAAAATTGTACCTTACAGAAAAGGATTTTGGTTGCAAAAAGAATGACAAGGATAACGTGGGTATCGCAGGGGCCACTAACGAGGTGGCGATCCTGAAAGAGGCGGTGGCCGCGGCCGAACGCAATGCGGCCGCGGAGCGCACCGAGCGAGAGAAGCAGGAGGCACGGGTGGCGGAGGTACAGCAAGAGCTCCAGGATCTCATGAAAAAACATGAGAGCCTGGAGCGTGACTCGAAGACTCAAGAGTCTGAGCTTGCAACGGCTCTTGAGAGTGCCAAAGCCGCTAAGGCCGAAGCCTACAAGGCCCTCCAGGAGATTGAGGCAGTGAAGAAAATAGCAGCGGGTAAGGCATTTTTCATGCAAAGTAAGCATGTGAGTGTTAATTACCTGTTGCTTACCCGAATTCGGAGCTCTCCAGGAGCGTTCGCAGATCTTCCTCGCAGCGTGTCCGATGCTGCCGCATTCTACCGGGCTGAGGAGGGGAGCTCGACGGAGAAGGTCTTCTGGTCTCAGTATCCTGAGGCCGGACATCCGGTGCCCCTTAGCGACCAGCTGAAGCAGCTGGTCGAGCTCCACAAGGCGGCCGAACAGGCCATGAAGGGCCTCATAGTTCGGCTGTGGCCTAAGGAGGCCATGCCTGGGAGCTACTTCGGCCTGGTGCGGCGGCTGGTGGATGCGTGCCCGTGGGTTGAAGTCATCAAGCACTCCGCCTGTATTGAGGGTGCCCGTCGGGCCCTTGCCCGCGCAAAAGTGCACTGGGGCAAGATGGATGCCCAGAAGCTTGTGACGGACCAGCCACCAGAGGGCAAGGAGCATCGCATGCCCGAGATGTATTAAAAGAGTGTGCTGAAGGGCGCCCGCACTATTGCGGGTGAGTGCTCCAAAGATGTAATATTTGAGTAGACTCGCATTTTGTTATCCTGTGCGCTGAAAACTTAGTTCATATGCGCTAAGCAACGCTTGTTAATTTAAAATATTACCTTCTGTGCGGCTGTTTATCAAATCTGAGAGATGGCAAGTCGTCGGCTTCAGCCCCCATGCCACGAGTGCTGGGGTGTTCGGGATAAACTTGAGCACTCTTGTTCCCATTTTTGGGTCCATCTAGGGAGGCGCTCAACACAGCGAACAAGGCAACCGGACTTATAATGCTTGAACACTCTCACTTAGCCATAGAATTCTATAATTTTAAATTTCGGCGAAGCCCCTAGTCTTCGGAAGGCCGAATTTGGGGCGCTATCCATGCCTGGGCCGGACAAGATCCGGCTCCTCGCTCTAAGCGGCATAAGTCTTTAAGGACTCGCAAAAACCTCTCGAACAGCGACCGGCTCTCGCCTCATCATGACGGTCAGTTTTAGCTTTCTCCACTGAGGCGTTAACCCAGCTCAACTGGGGCGCAATCGCAGTGGTTCTCCAAGTGCTACCTTAGCCGATACAACGGAACGTAAGGTACCAAAACATGGGAGCCGGGCAAACCCAACTATTGACCCAAGACATGATTCGGAGCCGATGCATATAGTGCTATAAGTTCGGGGTGCCACACTTGTGAAAGTGTTCGGACTTATCACACCATGATGCGGGAAACATAAGCCCCCGGTGTATTTTAGCCGTACCAAAGTGTACGGATGCAACATGCCGTAAATGAACATATGTATGAAAATGCAATTATAAGCGAAAAGGTGCTGCATTGTTTTATTCAATAAGTGCTGCTATGAATGCAGAACGATACAAATATTGTGATAAGCAAGGGATGGGACTGTTAAACATGTCCCCCTCCAGGGGTAGGCTGTGGAGTGGTGTATAAAAATGCTCGTAATGGAGACCACCTGTATATTCGTTGTAGCCTTTATCCTTCCCTGGCTGTTGCATCGTGAGTTCGGCAGGTCTGCTACCGGACAGGGCCTCTGACGAATGGAGTCCTATGGGTAAAAAAGAAAAGGTAAAAAGAAAAAAAAGAACGACACACTTGAGAGCCCCTGGTGTGGTTGAGCCGCAGTCTGGGCTTATCGTGGTCGTGCCCCTCTCCCCATGCCCATGGTATCTTCAGAGCGTAATGGTGTACGCGAAGGACCTGTTTTGATGTTTTGCAGGGGCTGGGGTTGGGGCCGCACTGCTACGCATGCTCAGAACGTGCCAGGTGGTCTTGTTGTAGGTTACTCGGGGCGCGCTTAGCTATGTCCTGCCGCTTAACGGCCGGACTCGAGAATTGCCTTAAGAGGCTGCATTGTACTTCTGCCGCGAGAGCCGCTGTATGTTCCTCCGTTCGGAGAGAGCGTTCAGTGTTTCCATTGACCGTGATGACTCCTCGAGGGCCTAACATCTTGAGCTTGAGGTATGCGTAGTGCGGCACCACGTTGAACTTTGCAAACACGGTACGTCCGAGCAAGGCATGATAGCCGCTGCGGAACGGGACTATGTTGAAGATTAACTCCTCGCTTCGGAAGTTATCCGGGGATCTGAAGACCACTTCTAGTGTAACTGAGCCTGTACAATTGGCTTCTACACCTGGTATGACGCCTTTAAAGGTCGTCTTGGTAGGTTTAATCCTTGAGGGGTCTATGCCCATTTTGCGCACTGTATCCTGATAGAGCAGGTTCAGGCTGCTGCCGCCGTCCATCAGGACTCTGGTGAGGTGAAATCCATCGACGATTGGGTCTAAGACCAATGCGGCGAATCCACTATGGCGGATGCTGGTGGGGTGGTTCCTTCGGTCAAAAGTGATCGGGATGGAGGACCATGGATTGAACTTCAGGGCGACTGGCTCCATCGCGTATACATCCCTGAGTGCACGCTTCTGCTCCCTTTTGGGTATGTGCGTTGCGTATATCATGTTCACCGTCCGCACCTGTGGGGGGAAACCCTTCTGTCCTCTATTGTTCGGCGGTCAGGTCTCTTCCTTGTCATTGCTACGCAGCCCCTTGTCATTGTTTTTGGCAATTAACTTGCCTGCCAGCTTGAATACCCAACAGTCCCTGTTGGTGTGGTTGGCTGGTTTTTCGGGGGTGCCGTGTATCTGGCACAAGCGGTCGAGTATTCAGTCCAAATTGGATGGACCCGGAGTAGTTCTTTTGAATGGCTTTTTCCGCTAACCGGGTTTAGAGCCTCTGAATCCGGCATTGACTGCCGTATCCTCACTACTGTCGCTGTTAATGCGGTGTTTGTTTTTGTTACAACGCGACCTGCCACTATGGTCCTTGATGTCTGGACTGCCAGAATTTTTGCTGAGGTTGTTGCTGCGTGCTAGCCAGCTGTCCTCACCCGCTCAGAAGCGGGTCATGAGTGATGTGAGGGCTGCCATGGATTTCGGCTTTTCCTGTCCCAGGTGCCGGGCAAGCCACTCGTCGCGGATATTATGCTTGAAGTCCGCGAGGGCCTCCGTATCCGGACAGTCGACGATTTTGTTTTTCTTGGTTAAGAACCGTGTCCAGAATTGTCTGGCCGATTTGTCTGGCTGCTGAATTATGTGGCTTAGGTCATCAGCGTCTGGTGGTCGCACATACGTGCCTTGGAAGTTATCGAGGAATGCGGCTTCCAGGTCCTCCCAACTCCCAATTGACTCTGCTGGCAGGCTGTTAAGCCAATGCCGGGCTGGTCCTTTAAGCTTGAGGGGGAGATATTTGATGGCGTGAAGATCGTCACCGCGGGCCATGTGGATGTGAAGAAGATAGTCTTTGATCCAAACCGCGGGGTCTGTTGTGCCATCGTAAGATTCGATATTCATTGGTTTAAACCCTTCGGGGTTTGATGATCCATTACTTCATCTGTGAAGCATAGTGGGTGTGTGGTGCCTCTGTACTGGGCGATATCACGACGGAGCTCAAAAGAGCTTTGTCTGTTTTGTTCGGCCCGGCCGGACTTACTGTGTCCGGCGCGACGGTTGTCGTCACGTACCGTGGGGCGCCCACGCGATCCATAGATCGATCTTGATTGTCTTGCCTTATCCTCCAATATATCTCGCAAGTCCGGAGCGTTCCCCTGTGGCCTTGTGCTTTTCGAGCGATGCCGGGGTACGGGTCTAGTGAAGGGCCTAGAGGCCTCTCTATCGCGACCACGGGGTGGTCGGTCAGCCATATTGTCTCCTGGTGATGCGGGTTCATACACTTCCTCCTCTAATCGGGGGAGCAGCTTGCGTTTAGGGTAGCTTTTGGAGGGGCGTTCGAGCTCATGCTCTTCGGCCGCGAGGACTTCAGTCCATCTGTCGGCTAGCAGATCTTGATCAGCTCTAAGCTGTTGCTGCTTTTTCTTGAGGCTGTTCGCCGTGGCCATAAGCCTGCGTTTAAAACGCTCTTGTTCGACGGGATCCTCAGGCACGACGAATTCATCATCGTCGAGGCTTTCCTCGTCTCCGGAGGGAGGAATATAATCCTCTACCTCTTCTTCTGCCGCTCTCTCATGAGGGCTGGCGTCTCCGTCCTCCCGCGCTGCATCTTGCTGGAGTGGGTTGTCTTCGGCACTGTCCGGTGTATTATTATCTCCAGTGCCGGAGTCTTCATTCTTGCTGTGGCGGGATTTAGAGCGGCGCCGCTGACGCCGGCGCTTGGGCTGCTTCTTGGAGGGGTCATCCTCCGCTGTTTCTTCGCCATTCCCATCCTTTGGGATATCCACCATGTATATGTCATATGATGAGGTGGCTTTCTAGTGCCAAGTAGGCGCTGGTTCTTGGTCGTCTCCGGCATCTTCGTCCATACCGTCGATGTCTTCGGAGTCGTAGTCTAGCATGTCGGGTAGATCGTCGACAGCGGCTACCAAGTGGGTGGTGGGTGGGCTTTGAATTTCTTCATCGTCCGCATCCCAACCGTCCTGACCGCAGTCCGGCCAGGGCTCTCCTGATAACAAGAGATACTTTAGCGAACTCAAGATGTCGCCAAAAGGTGAGAGTTGAAAGATGTCTGCTGTGGTGAACTCCATGATTGGCGCCCAATCGGATTCGATCGGAGGGGGCGCGGGAGGTTCGGAGTCCGGCAAGGAGTCCGGCGCCTCGGAGTCACGGGCTTTATGAGGGACGAGGTCATTGTTCGGCTTTATCACCGTAGAGGTTGCAGCTCCCGAGGCGGTGTCTAGCCATCCGTCCTCGATCTGCGCAGCCTGCTCCGAATTGAGAATTGGAGCGGGTTCGAGTGCGGCCTCCAGGGTACTGTCCGGTTGCAGAGCTAAATCATGCTCGCCGTGATAGTGCGGCATGCTCGGCTGTGGCTCGAATCCATTGAGGATCAAGTCCCCGCGGATGTCAGCCGTGAAGTTCAAACTTCCAAATCTGACCTGATGGCCAGGGGCGTAGCTTTCGATCTGCTCCAGACGGCCAAGCGGATTGGCCCATAGTGCAAAGCCGCCGAATACGAAGATCTGTCCGGGGAGAAAGGTCTCACCCTGGACTGCGTCGTTGATGATGGTCGAAGAAGCCATCGAGCCTATCGGTGACGACACAGAGGAACTCTCAATGAAAGCACCAATGTCGGTGTCAAAACCGGCGGATCTCGGGTAGGGGGTCCCGAACTGTGCGTCTAGGCGGATGGTAACAGGAGACAAGGGACACGATGTTTTACCCAGGTTCGGGCCCTCTTGATGGAGGTAAAACCCTACGTCCTGCTTGATTAATATTGATGATGTGTGTTACAAGAGTGGATCTACCACGAGATCAAGGAGGCTAAACCCTAGAAGCTAGCCTATGGTATGATTGTTGTTCGTCCTATGGACTAAAGCCATCCGGTTTATATAGACACCGGAGAGGGCTAGGGTTACACAGAGTCGGTTACAATGGTAGGAAATCTACATATCCGTATCGCCAAGCTTGCCTTCCACGCCAAGGAAAGTCCCATCCGGACACGGGACGAAGTCTTCAATCTTGTATCTCATAGTCTTGGAGTCCGGCCGATCATGATAGTTCGGCTATCCGGACACCCCCTAGTCCGGAACTCCCTCGGTTGGCATCTTTGCAACCTTTTCAGTCCTTGCCTTCTCATTCTTTGCTTATGCTTGCACAGAAGATGGTTCATCTTCATCCATTACCACTGTGTTGTCCTCAAAATCTAGATAGATGGGCATGTGTTCCTTGTCCAAGAGGTATGTGCCTGTGCCCATCTTGGAGTTGATTAGCTCCTGGATCTGTGGGGCATATCCACAACTTCTCTTAGGATCTGCAGCAGTCCTCTTGATAGTTTCTACTATGAGGCCCATGACCTTGAAATTTTGAGGCACATCAAATATGTGAAGTAGGTTGATGGCATGGCCTCTGATCATCTTGTGATCACCTGACTTAGGCAAAAGAGTGTGCCTGAGGATCCAGTTGATTGTTGGCAGTCCTGACAGAAGGCAATGTATTGATCCAAACTGGCACTACGCACTGGATCAATATTTTAGTCCCAAAAATAGTATAAAAAGTTGCCAAAAGTATATAAAAGTTGTCGAATATTGGCATGAAACAATAGAAAATTATAGATAAGACGGAGACGTACCATTTCTTCATGCATTTACACCAATCTGACCTAAATGGAAGTGCCACAAGTATGTTGAACTATCATTATCAACTTTGCATCTTTTGGCATCAATATTATGAATATGTGTATCACTACGATCGAGATTCAACAAGAATAGACCATTCATCAAAGGTGCATGACCATAAGAGATATTATTCATATAAATAGAACAACCATTATTCTCTGACTTAAATGAATAACCGTCTCACTATAAACAAGATCCAGATATAATGTTCATGCTTAACGCTGGCACCAAATAACAATTAAGGTGTAAAACTAATCCCGAAGGTAGATGTAGAGCTAGCATGCCGACGGCGATCACATCAACCTTAGAACCATTCCCGATGTGCATCGTCTCCTCGTCCTTAGCCAATCTTCGTTTATTCCACAACTCTTGTTTCAAGTTACAAATATGAGCAACCGAACCAGTATCAAATACCCAGGTGCTACTATGAGCATTAGCAAGGAACACATCAATACCATGTATATCAAATATACCTTTTTCCACTTTGCCTCTCTTCTTATCCGCCAAATATTTGGGGCAGTTCCACTTCCAGTGACCATTACCCTTGCAGTAGAAGCACTCAGTCTCAAGCTTGGATCCAACTTTGGGCTTCTTAACGGGAGCGGCAACTTCCTTGTCGTTCTTCTTGAAGTTCCCTTTCTTTCCCTTGCCCTTTTTCTTGAAACTAGTGGTTTTATTAACCATCAACACTTGATGCTCTTTCTTGATTTCTACCTCCGCTGATTTCAGCATCGCGAAGAGCTAGGAAATCATTTTAGTCATTCCTTGCATATTATAGTTCAATTCCCAGCCGAGTCAAGTGGTTGTGGTACCCAGACATTCTGAGTATGTGTTCACTGGCAGAACTGTTCTCCTCCATTTTACAGCTAAAGAACTTGTTGGAGACTTCATATCTCTCAACCCGGGCATTAGCTTGAAATATCAATTTCAGCTCTTGGAACATCTCATATGCTCTGTGGCATTCAAAACACTTTTGAAGTCCCGGTTCTAAGCCTTAAGGCATGGCACACTGAACTATCGATTAGTCATCAGATCCAGGCGTTCATAATGTCTATACTAGCGGGAACGGGTGGGTCACCTAGTGGCGCATCAAGGACACAATTCTTCTGTGCAGCAATGAGGATAATCCTCAAGTTACGGACCCAGTCCGTGTATTTGCTACCATCATCTTTCAACTTAGGTTTCTCTAGGAATGCATTAAAATTAAACGGAATAGTAGCACGGGCCATTTATCTACAACATAGATTTGCAAATACTATTAGGACTAAGTTCATGATAAATTAAGTTCAATTAATCAAATTACTAATGAACTCCCACTTAAATTAACATCCCTCAAGTTATCTAAGTGATACATGATCCAAATCAACTAACCCATGTCCGATCATCATGTGAGATGGGGAAGTCATCAATGGTGAACATCTCCATGTTGAGCATTTTTGGTCTCCAGTGTTCCAAGACCATGTCTGTACATGCTAGGTCGTCAAGTTTAACCCAAGTATTCTGCTTGTGCAAAACTGGCTTACACCCGTTATATGTGAACGTAGAGTCTATCACACCCGATCATCACGAGGTGCTTCAAAATGACAAACTTTAGCAATGATGCATACTCGGGGAGAGCACTTTTATCTTGAAATTAAGTGAAGGGGTCATCTTATAATGCTACCGTCATTTTAAGTAAAATAAGATGCATAAAGGATAAGCATCACATGCAATCAAAATATGTGACATGATATGACCATCATCATCTTGTGCTTTTGATCTCCATCTCCAAAGCAACTTCATCATCTCCATCGTCACCAGCACGACACCTTGATCTCCATCATTGCATCGGGGTCGTCTCACCAACTATTGCTTCTACAACTATTCCTAGCGCATAGCGATAAAGTCAAGCAATTACACGGCGCTTAATGATTGACACACATGTCATACAATAATTAAAAGACAACCCTAAGGCTCTTATCGGTTGTCGATATTACAAAACATGATCATCTCATACAACAACGTATACCACATCACGTCTTGACCATATCACATCACAACATACCCTACAAAAATAAGTTAGACATCTTCTAATTTGTTGTTGCAAGTTTTACGTGGCTGCTATGGGTAACTAGCAAGAAACGTTCTTACCTACGCAAAACCACAACGGTGATTATCAAGTTTGCTGTTTTAACCTTCTGCAAGGACCGACCATAGTCAAATCCGATTCAACTAAAGTCAGAGAAACAGACACCCGCCATCCACCTTATGCGAAACAAGTTCTATGAGTCGATGGAACCGGTCCCATGTACACGGACATGTAAGGTTGGTTCGGGCCGCTTCATCCCACAATACCGCCGAATCAAAATGAGATGTTGGTGGTAAGCAGTATGAACATCACCACCCACAACTCCTTTGTGTTCTACTCGTGCATATCATCTACGTATAGACCTGGCTCATGATGCCACTGTTGGGGAATGTTGCATGGAAAACAAAAAAATATACGCACGCGCAAGATCTATCCATGGAGATGCATAACTACGGGAGGGGGAAAGCATCTTCATACCCTTGAAGACCGCTAAGCGGAAGCATTTATCAACGTGGTTGTTGTAGTCATACACATTCACGATCCGCCCCGATCAAGTACCAAATGTACGGCACCTCTGCGTTCTGCACACGTTCACCTCGATGACGTCCTCGTCTTCTTGATCCAGCAAGAGGGGCGAAGTAGTAGATGAGTTCCGGCAGCATGACGGCGTGGTGACGGTGGTGGTGAAGAACAATCTCCGCAGGGCTTCGCCAAGCACAACGGAAACTATGACGGTGGATAAACTAGAGGGGGCGGGGTTGCCGACATACGGCTTGGTGAATCTTGATGTGTTCTAGGGCTAGCCCTGCTCCTCTATTTATATGTTAAGCCCTAGGGTAGTTTCTTGGAGAAAGAGCCTCCTCAAAGTCAGTTTGGAACGCAAGGAAGAGTCCATCTCGGTTTCCAGTACCAGACGCCAGGGTCCCTGGCGTCTGGTCCCTGACCTCCGCAAAACTTCCTTTTGCACCGACCTAAAGCCCTGTGGGCCTTAACCCTTGGCCTAACCATATCATCCTATATATCAATCTTTACCTCCGGACCATTCCGGAGCTCCTCGTCATGTCCGTGATCTCATCCGGGACTCCGAACAACATTCACTCACCAACATACATAACTCATATAATACTATATTGTCAAGGAACGTTAAGCATGCGGACCCTACGGTTTCGAGAATGATGTAGACATGACTGAGACACTTCTCTGGTCAATAACCAACAGCGTGACCTGGATGCCCATATTGGTTCCTACATATTCTACAAAGATCTTTATCGGTCGAACCTTTATGACAACATACATAGTTCCCTTTGTCTGTCGGTATATTAGTTGCCCGAGATTCGACCGTCGGTATCTCCATACCTAGTTCTATCTCATTACCGGCAAGTCTCTTTACTCGTTCTGTAATACATCATCCCGTAACTAACTCCTTAGTCACTTTGATTGCAAGCTTCTTGTGATGTTGTATTACCGAGAGGGCCCAGAGATACCTCTCTGTCATACGGAGTGACAAATCCCAATCTCGATCCATGCCAACTCAATAGACACCTTCGGAGATACATGTAGAGCACATTTATGATCACTCAGTTACGTTGTGACGTTTGATGGCACATAAGGCATTCCTCCGGAGTCCGGGAGTTGCATGATCTCATGGTCGAAGAAACATGTATTTGCCATTAAGAAAGTAGTAGCAATAAACTGAATGATCATATGCTATGCTAACGGTTGGGTCTTGTCCATCACATCATTATCCTAATGATTTGATCCCATTATCAAATGATAACTCATGTCTATGGTTAGGAAACCTTAACCATCTATTGATCAATGAGCTATTCTAGTAGAGGCTCACTAGGGACACAATATTTGTTTATGTATTCACACATGTATTTAAGTTTCCGGTCAATACAATTCTAGCATGAATAATAAACTTTTATCATGAATAAGGAAATATAATAATAACAACTTTATTATTGCCTCTATGGCATATTTCCATCATGCTTGACCTCCTCGGGTGTGAACTCAGAGGTTAGGAAATCACAACACCTCGAACGCAAAGAAGTAGCAACTCCTCGGGCTTCTGGGGCTATAGAAGGAATGTTTGCAGGCGAAATACCTCGGTCTCAGCTACATTGGCTGCTCTAGTCAGAAGTGCTTCAATTACCTATGAGAAAGGATATGGCAGACTCTGAAGGGCTGGAAAATTAAACTCCCGTCTAAGGCAGAAAAAGAGATCCTCATAAAGGCAATCATTCAGGTTGTCCCTGCGTATGCCATGGCATGTTTTGATCTAACAAAGAGCTTGTGTGACAACATCGGTAAGATGATCTGCAAGTTCTGGTGGGTGAACCAGGATGAGGAGAACAAACACCATTTGGTAAGTGATGACCCACAAGTATATGATCAATTGTAGCCCTTATCGATAAGTAAGAGTGTCGAACCCAACGAGGAGCAGAAGGAAATGACAAGTGGTTTTCAGCAGGGTAATGTATGCAAGTGCTAAAATTGTGAGTAGCGGAGTAGTTTGACATCATGATAGTTTGTAACGAGCAAGTAACAATAGTAGTAACGAAAGTGCAGCAAAGTAGCCCAATCCTTTTGAGGCAAAGGACATTCCAAAACGGATTCTTATGATAAGCAAAGTGTTCTTGAGGGTACATGTGAATTTCATCTAGCCACTTTCATCATGTTGGCTTAATTCGTGTTGGGTACTTTGATAATTTGATATGTGGGTGGACCGGTGCTTAGGTGATGTTCTTACTTGAACAAACCTTCTACTTATGATTAACCATCTCGCAAGCATCTGCAACTACGAGATAAGTATTAAGAATAAATTCTAACCATAGTATTAAACTTTTGGATCCAATCTATCCCTTACGGAATAGCGCATAAACTGGGGTTTAAGCTTCTGTCACTCTCGCAACCCACCATCTAATAACTACAGCACAATGCATTCCCTTAGGCCCAAATATGGTGAAGTGTCATGTAGTCGGCGTTCACATGACACCACTAAGAGAATGGAAGCATACATACCATCAAAATATCAAACACATATCAAGTTCACATGATTACTTGCAACATGATTTCTCCTGTGACCTCAAGAACGAAAGTAACTACTCACAAATGATAAACATGCTCAAGATCAGAGGGGTATTGAATAGCATAATGGATCTGAACATATAATCTTCCACCAAATAAACCATATAGCACTACTGGAATCAGAAGATTTGCCGTCTGCCCCCTCTTTGCCGTCAGCTAGCGGACTACAAAGAATGGCTTTGCCATCAGCCACCAAAAAGCAGACGACAAAGAGGCAGCGGCCGACAGAGTAATACTTTGCCATCAGCCATTACTTTGTCTTCTGCTAGCAGACGGCAAAGAGGGTGTTTAGCCTACTGGCTATTAAGCCCTAACGGGGCCCCCTCTTTGCCGTCCGTCAGCAGACGACAAAGAGGCTGTAGCCATCAGCTTGCGGACGGCAAAGGCGACACGGACGACAATGCTTCAAAATAAGATAATGGCCCCCGCCATTGCCATCTCTCTTTCTCCTCCTCTCCTCTCCACCCGACAAGAACCGTCGCCGCCCCACACCGCCCCGCCGCCCCCACCAGCCCATCACCTCTCGATGCCGCCTCGTCGCGCCCCCTCCCTGCCTCCCACCCCCTCCCCGAGCCTCCCCACGGCTGCCTCCCCGCCGCTGCCGCCGGTGGACCGCCCCCGAGGAGCACTGCCCATCGCCGCCCCCTCCCTGCCACGTCACCACCGTGCCCCGTCGCCGCCCCCACGATGAGCCCCTGCCACCCTGTTTTTTTAGTGTAGTTAGTTTTTAGGTTCAATTAGTTAAGGTTTTTTAGTTAAGGTTTAGGTTTAATTTGTTTAGGATATTTAGTTTAGGTTTAATTTGTTTAGGTTATTTAGTTTAGTTAGTTTAGGTTAATTAGTTAATTAGTTTAGATATTTAGTTTAGGTTTAATTTGTTTAGGTTAATTAGTTTGATTAGTTTAGGTTATTTAGTTTAGTTAGTTTAGTTAGTTTAGGTTTAATTAGTTTAGATTATTTAGTTTAGGTTTAATTTGTTTAGGTTAATTAGGTTAATTAGTTTAGGTTATTTAGTTTAGTTAGCTTAGGTTTAATTAGTTTAGGTTGTTTAGTTTAGTTAGTTTAGTTTTAATTGGTTTTGCTTTTCTAGTTTAGTTAGTTTAGGTTTAATTGGTCTAGATTATTTAGTTTAATTAGTTTAGGTTTTTTAGTTTAGTGTCGAGGGTCGAGTGGTCAAGGTGTCGTGTCGAGGGTCGAGGGGTCGGGGTGTCGGGGGTGTCGTGTCGAGGGTCGAGTGGTCGGGGTGTCGTGTCGAGGGTCGAGGGGTCGGGGTGTCGTGTCGAGGGTCGAGGGGTCGGTGTGTCGTGTCGAGGGGTCGGGGTGTCGGGGGTGTCGTGTCAAGGGTCGAGGGGTCAGGGTGTCGTGTAGAGGGTCGAGGGGTCGGGGTGCTGGGGTGTCATGTCGAGGGTTGAGGGGTTGGGGTGTCGTGTTGAGGGTCAAGGGGTCGAGGGGTCGAGGATTTGTCATCCCGACCACGACACCTCGACCCCCTGACCCCGACACCCTGACCCCTCGACCCTCGACCACGACACCCCGACCCCCCG